>NW_028172860.1:0-80000 GCF_963971535.1 Notolepis coatsorum | reverse complement strand
GTCTACATTCAACATTACACTGCCTACTTGCTTGCTACTTACACTTACTTACTTGCCTACTTGCTCATAATATGAGCAAGTAGGCAAGTAAGTAAGTGTAAGTAGCAACAATTATAGTGCAGTGGGGAAGTAAAAAAAAATAAAAATAGGCAGTGTAAACAATGTGCATATGTATGTCTTCTTTCACCAACCTGTACCTCCCCTCCCCCCATGCTGCTATGATGCCTGCATTTCCCCAAGGGGATCAATAAAGGAATATCTTATCTTATTTGTTGATACTTACCATTAGTCTTGATCACACACTTTGTGGATACATACTAAGCTTGTGTAACACATCCTGGCCTAGAGAGACTAATCACACAAATACATGTTTGATTACAGTTTTGTTGTGTTCTTCTTACATCTCTTTGTTCACAGAATGTGACCACAGAATGTGTAATACACATGGCAGTTTAGTACAATACCTTCTAGATTATTTATATAAATGTTCAATTTGTTTTTTGACCGCTGTGTAGTCATTATCTGTGATTAGACATTGCACTGTATGACTCAAATTATTAGGCCCACACATGGCAGATTAGCATAAATAAATAAGATAACTCAAACTGAGAAAATTTATTTTAAAATAAGCGGTGCAACAATACAACACAATTATTCCCCACTTATGAGTTGAAAAAGTGTGGAAGGCACTTTGGGTGGCTGTCTGCTCAGGACTATTCAGCTGCACAGTGAGTGGGAGTCTGAACTCTGCAGTACTCTCTTCTGGGTGTTGATCCTGCTGGACTTCACCCTAATCGATAAATGACAAGAGCATGGATAAAAATAAATTATTATTCATAATACAGTACATACATGAAGGCAATATCTTTGGAATGCAATTCATTACAGCTGATCCAACACACATTCAACAACATAGATAGTAGCTATAGAAACTGGTAATTAATGAAGACACTTTTATGCTATTTTCTTTGGTCATAGACCTGTTGTCCTGTTCATATGACCTGAACTCCTGAGTAAACAAAATAGGTTAGCCAATTTACGATTAGCTGAATGTAGTCTTGTTTATTATGTAACGCTGTGATTGATGCATGCCAACAGGGACTCGTCCAAACTCTGTTGGCATTGAGGGAAATTGGTGGTTTGTCAATGTATATTTGGTTTATAAACTGATATAAAGAGACGCTTTAAGAGTGTAATACCATTATCATCACGGGATGATATAGACGGTGGTGGACCAGCGGTTTCACAGGCGCAGGCCGCATTAGCAGAGCAGAATGTTTTGAATTCCGATCTAAGACACAACAAGTTGATAAGAGCGAGTGTGGGCCCAGAGAGCAGGGCGGAGAGAGGTTCATCTTAATGAAACAGTAATGAAACGTTTTGAAATGTGTGAAAGGTTATTAGCAGTTGTCATGACAGCACGGCACATGACAACCAGAAAGGGGTGGGCCGTCGTTGCTATGACGAAGATCCTATAAAGCTGACAGTGGTTCCGGGTAGGTCAGACTAAAATCTGACTGAGACTAAGAGGGAAGAAACCAGAAGAGACTCTCTCCTCTCATCACGGAGAGGAGGGGGGGGGGGAATGACACATCATCATTAGCTTTGGCTAACGCGAGGAGGGTTTAGGCTAAAGACCAGGCCTGACCACCATTGGACTGAATAGCAGGAGGACGATAGACTGAACACACCGAAAGATCATTAGAATAGACTTTTCAAGGACAATACAATCTGTTAACATCTGAGCTGAGGCTTCTGTTCATATCAATAAACAACGCTTCTCCTTGTAAGGTATTTTACGCTGTGTCAAAGTGTTGCATTCTTACGAAGGTGGAGAATTATTATGGTTTGCGGATCGCACTAACGGGGAGAGATAAGGATTGTATCAGCCAGGATCTGAGACGTCAGGATCATTAAAATTACACAACGCAGAGGAATTGGATGGAGAGAGGATAACACAAGAAGACGTGATACTGGCCAGATTGATCAGAATCTAGCAGTTGGTGCCTTGACCAGGATTTGCAAGAGATAAGAACAACGGAAACAGACTTTTCAATGCGGGGACGAGTGAACAACAGCCATCATGCACTCGAGCCAAGCCGGCAAGCGAGGACAGCCAACCATGGGAGAGAGTCGTTTCGAGCGGCCATGAGGAGCGAGCAAACAGTGGCTGGAGAAATAATGTGAGTTCACTTGCACGCACGTGGTTGTTTGATATTTAAGCCAAATAAAAACGAACAATAGTGCATCCATAAACATATTTAGTTTGACACATTTAGCTGATGCTTTTATCCAAAGCGACTTACAAGTTCTGTACGACAAGCCATCAGGAAGGGCACAACTCTATCAGCTGAGTAACAATGTTCATCAAAGTGTTGAGTTCTACAGTGTAGGTTAGTTTATTAGGACAAGTGCATGACAGTATGGTTTTTTTTTTTTTTAGATAATGGTTGAAGAAGTGCGTCTTTAGTCGACGGCGAAAGATTGGACGTGTTTCGGCTGTCCTAACTGGGGTGG
Organism: Notolepis coatsorum; assembly: GCF_963971535.1. Classification (NCBI taxonomy): domain Eukaryota; kingdom Metazoa; phylum Chordata; class Actinopteri; order Aulopiformes; family Paralepididae; genus Notolepis; species Notolepis coatsorum. The sequence continues at coordinate 77,483 of NW_028172860.1, read as the reverse complement.
GTAGTTCATTCCACCATTGTGGGGCAAGGACTGAGAATAGGCGACTTCTCTTTGATGACCCTCCCGGAGCTTGGATAGGAGTAGGTCTGAGGTGGCCAGAAGATGCAGAGCGTAGGGGTCTTGAGGGTGTGTAGTTAGAGACCATTGACCGGAGGTAGGCGGGAGCGGTTCCCTTTGCCGCACGGTATGCTAGGTCGAGGGCCTTGAAGCGGATTCGTGCAGCAATGGGGAGCAAGTGCAGGTCTCTAAGAAGTGGGGTGACATGGGCCGACTTCGGTAGGTTTGAGATCAGGCGGGCCGCTGCGTTCTGAATGAGTTGAAGAGGCTTAGTGGCAGTGGCCGGGAGGCCAGCGAGCAGTGCGTTGCAGTAGTCGAGGCGGGAGATGACTGTTGATTGGACGAGGAGTTGGGTGGCTTCTTTTGTCAGGAAGGGGCGGATCCTTCTGACGTTGCTCAGGAGGAATCGGCAGGTTCTGGTTGTCGCTGCGATGTGAGCAGAGAAGTTCAACTGGTCGTCGAGGACAACACCAAGGTTCTTGGCGGTCGGGGACGCGGTCACAGCTGCATTCTCGACTGTGATGGAAAGGTTGGTCAGGGGGGAGGATTTGGCCGGCAGGTGGAGCAATTCTGTTTTGCTTAGGTTCAGTTTGAGGTGGTTGGTCGTCATCCAGGCGGAGATGTCGGACAGACAGGCCGAGATCCGCTCAGAGACGTGGATATCTGAGGGAGGGAAGGAGAGGAAGAGTTGAGTATCGTCGGCATAACAATGGTAGGAGAAGCCATGAGACGTGATAATGTTACCCAGTGATTTAGTGTAGAGGGAGAAGAGAAGAGGTCCTAAAACCGAGCCCTGGGGGACACCCGTCCGCAGGGGGCGGGTGGCCGACAGGGTCCCTCTCCATGACTCTTGGTAGGAGCGGTCATTGAGGTATGATGACAGCCATGTCAGCGCAGAGCCAGCCACTCCCATTCCTGCGAGGGCCGCGAGGAGGATCTGGTGGTTGACTGTGTCGAAGGCTGCATATAGATCTAGGAGAATCAGGACAGAGGAGAGGCCTTTCGCTTTTGCTAAGTGAAGTGCCTCTGTGACCGCAATGAGGGCTGTCTCTGTGGAGTGACCAGTCCTGAAGCCTGACTGATTAGGGTCTAGGAGGTCATTCTGTAAGAGATAAGCAGTAAGTTGGTTGGATACAGCACGTTCAAGTGTTTTAGAAAGGAAGGAGAGAAGAGAGACAGGACGGTAGTTGCCTATGACGGTAGGGTTCAGGGATGGTTTTTTTATGAGGGGCGTGACTCTGGCTTGTTTTAGGGAGGTGGGGACCACCCCCGAGTTGAGTGAGGAGTTGATGGTTGCAGTTAGGAATGGGAGGATGTCTGGTGCTATGGTCTGGTCTTATCTACAGAGCACAGAAGCCACTGTGTAGGAGATGAGAAGGGAGGCAAAGGGGAGATGTCTAGTGGAATTAAAGGGGCAACATCGTATTTAGTTGATTACTGTTCAAAACACAGAAAGCGGGAAGCGGGACTGTGACGTGAAGGGAGCAGTGAACAAACGTTACGGGTGTGGTCGGTAGCGAGATAATGTTTAAGGCATTAAAGGGACAGTGAAAAAAAAAAGGCACAGAGACAAGATGGCCGCAAAGGGCCACGAGGAGGATGGGCGAGATAAGATGAGAGGAAATGTCAACAAAATTGAGCAGACAAAATGGCCGCAGAGCCACAAGGAGATAAGAACAGGAACAAGAGTGAAACGTCAGCTACAATCCTCTAGACTGAGTTTGGCCGCCATCTAGGGGGGGGCAGTGGGATAATACAGGCAAATAGAGGAGGAGTAGGTCACCACCTAGTGGCGGAGGGGGGGTAGTGCTGGGGAGTTTCCATTACCCATAGGGAAATATTTAGATATAGGTCTCTACGACCATCTAGTGGTGGGGTGGGGGAGTGACTCCAGACTGAGTACAAAAAGGGTGCTATTTTTATAGTAATACTAGTGTTTCCAGTTAGGAGGGTTTAATTTAATTAAGGAGTTTAATTTTTTCAAATTACCAACTGCTTGTGTGTATACACGGTGGTGTATGTGAGAACTTTGTAAAGGAACTCAAAGTGTAGAATAGAGCAACGGATCGCTCCAGAGCAACGGACTGCTCTGTGTAGTATAGAGCGACGGGACAGCTCCAGGGCGACGGAAACAGCCCTGTGTAGTATAGAGCGACGGGCCAGCTCCAGGGCGACGGAAACAGCCCTGTGTAGTATAGAGCAACGGGACAGCTCCAGGGAGACGGAAACAGCCCCGTGTAGGGTAGAGCAATGGGACAGCTCCAGGGCGACGGAAACAGCCCTGTGTAGGGTAGAGCAACGGGACAGCTCCAGGGCGACGAAACTGCCCCGTTTAGGAGAGAGCAACGGACTGCTCTGTTGTATGTTAGAGCGATGCTCTGTTGTTTAATTATTGAATGGGTTAAATAAGAATTGCACAGAGAGATGAGGTGCAGTTAATTAAATAGGTTTAATTATGAAATAAGAGGGAGTTTGATCTCCAGTCGCACCTTCTCACACCTGATAGATAGGCAGGGTCTTCAGAAGACACGGTCACCAGACAGAACTGGCGCGTGCTGGGGGCCACTCGTGGGATGAAGAGTTAGGGCGACGGATGTGGGAATCGGTTAGCTGCGGGTGTCACGCCGGAAGACAACAAACAGGGAACAGCCCTATAGGACAGATATGGGTGTTGAGAAGGTGGGAGACTAATAGAGAACAAATAGCGTCATGGGCTGTAGGACACTCACACCTTCCAACAGTCTGAAAGGGTGTGGCCATGGCAGGGGCTTGCAGAGGAAAATATATAGAGAACTGGAGATAACTCCATGGAACGAGCTGCAGGCCCAAAGCCATGGTAGACTAATAGAAAACACAGGCTCGAGTGTACAGAAAACTGCTTGCGTGGTGTTTCTGCTTTTAGGGTCTGGAGATGGCCGACGGCGGTGGAGACGACCCCCAACCAAGATGACCGACAGGGGGCGGAGACGACCGACGGGGCGGAGTCCAGTGGTCGCAGGCGGTGTTGCCCAGGGGAGAACGAGGCGGACATCGGAGGGGGCTTTCCTGCGGAGATGCTGTTTCGAGGCGTTTTGAAACAACAGAGCATGGGTGGTGAATCATGGACAAGGGACTTCCTTTCAGAGTCAATCAGGAGATCGAGAGACGAGACAACAGCGAGAAGTCCTGTGTTCATTGATAATAATTGATAGGAGTATGAGATATAAATGGAGGATTCATATATAAGATATATGTATAGAAGGATTTATATATATATATATATATATAGAAGGTAGATAAGAGGGAAAACAGTAAAACAACAGGATAGAATTATTGGGAGCAGGCCCTAATTGTTATGAGTCGTTGGATGTTGTTGGTTTTGGTGGTCTGTTTCGGTTCCCTTTGTGCACGAAGGGGGGCGCAAACGGACATCAGCCAGCAAGATCACTGGGTTGACCGCGGGCCGTCTTCATTTCTTGTGCACAAGAGATGAGGTTGGTTTGCTTCAACCACAGTCTATTTTTGGGATAATTAATTAAAAAAACAAATAATGATTTATGATTCTGAAGGGGTGATAAGAATCAAGCCCCCCTTGAGGGAAATTGGTGGTTTTTCAATGTATATTTGGTTTATAAACTGATATAAAGAGACGCTTTAAGAGGGTAATACCATTATCATCACGGGATGATATAGACAGTGGTGGACCAGCGGTTTCACAGGCACAGGCCGCATTAGCAGAGCAGAATGTTTTGAATTCCGATCTAAGACACAACAAGTTAATAAGAGCGAGTGTGGGCCCAGAGAGCAGGGCGGAGAGAGGTTCATCTTAATGAAACAGTAATGAAACGTTTTGAAATGTGTGAAAGGTTATTAGCAGTTGTCATGACAGCACGGCACATGACAACCAGAAAGGAGTGGGCCGTCGTTGCTATGACGAAGATCCTATAAAGCTGACAGTGGTTCCGGGTAGGGCAGACTAAAATCTGACTGAGACTAAGAGGGAAGAAATCAGAAGAGACTCTCTCCTCTCATAATGGAGAGGGGGGGGGGGGGGGGAATGACACATCATCATTAGCTTCGGCTAACACAAGGAGGGTTTAGGCTAAAGACCAGGCCTGACCACCATTGGACTGAATAGCAGGAGGACGATAGACTGAACCGAAAGATCATTAGAATAGACTTTTCAAGGACAATACAATCTGTTAACATCTGAGCTGAGGCTTCTGTTTATATCAATAAACAACGCTTCTCCTTGTAAGGTATTACGCTGTGTCAAAGTGTTGAATTCTTACGAAGGTGGAGAATTATTATGGTTTGCGGATCGCACTAACGGGGAGAGATAAGGATTGTATCAGCCAGGATCTGAGACGTCAGGATCATTAAAATTACACAATGCAGAGGAATTGGATGGAGAGAGGATAACACAAGAAGACGTGATACTGGCCAGATTGATCAGAATCTAACAGCATGCATCACAGTCACGAAAGGGGCTAGCTTTAGACAATAAAAGTACACAATAAAAGAGTAATAATAATACCACAAGTGTGGATTCACTCGCCCAAACCCTGTAGTCGTGCATCACAGTCACGAAAGGGGCTAATGTAACGCCAGTGAGCAAGCGAAAGTAGCATTGAATCAAAAGGGATGCAGGGACAACTAGGTAGGAATACAGCCTACCATCTAAAAACATAAATGAAAACTTACCACAGTCATGGTAGCCATTATAACGTCAATCGGTTCGGATCCTTTGAATGACACGAATATGTAAACACTGACCTCGTCGTTAGAAAGTGGTGACCTGGAATCACTGCGCCCAGACAGCAATGGTTCGGCAAAAAATTGTTCCGAGTATATCTGCTTAGAAAACGGAAATGTCTAATACAATTATTTTTTATTTCTCCACTTGGTAAATATACAGGTCACAACATGTTTACAGGAACGTTTTGGAGTTGTATTTGGAGTGTATTTCGTGACTGTGACTGAAGTTGCCTGGGAACTTGGCTGCTGGAGGAACCTACTTCCAGTGACTGACGCTAAGCTAGGCTAACGGTGCGAGCGTTCCCTAAGCCTAAGTAATGCATGCACAGAGAAGACAAAAATGTATGTATCTTCTTGTCTAACTCCAGGGAAGATGGCAAATAAGCGAATTTCCCAAAATGTTGGCGTTTTCCTTTAAATACCTCTCAGTTGTAGCCTGGCTACTTATTCTTATCGTTACAGTATCTTGCTCTAGTGATTTCTGATAATAAAAGAAACACATATTTTGAGAAGAGCAACCCCATCTTTGCCTCCTTATTACCTTCTACTATTGGACTCAACTTCCTACCTTGAATCGTAACACCCCGGTAAATATCAAAACACCCCCCACCCACCCAACCCCCTCCAATGTACAGTTTCTTCGCCTTTGAGTATATATATTTTTCTTTTAAGATCTCTTTCTCTTAAACAGTACTGTATATTGTGTATATGTCTTGTGTGTCATAAATGTATTGAAGAAACAGTACTGTATATCTGTATGTCATGTATATGTCATGAATGTCTTGATGAATTGAAAATGGGGGACCCTGATGTAAACAAGATGAAAGTCTTTCTCTGGTCTGCATCCTCTTAACAATTGTTTGTATTGAGCCATACTGTATTGTACCCATTCTGCAATCTGTTAATAAAGTTTTCAATCAATCAATCAATCAAACATATATGCACATGCTTAGTGGTGTGTACAGTCAGCTGTTTTAACTTAAGTTATATCCCTCTTCTCTATCTATGAAAATGTTTTGGATGTTGCCTGGCAGTAGATTATGTCTTACTTTATACACTATTTGTGCAGTTTTTAATTCCACTAAATCCCTACATTTCAATGGTCCATTGAAATAGTCTTGTCAATGGACCCTACATACATCATCCCTACATCAAATAGTCCATTGGTGTGTTCATAATATCCTACATTATTCACTATTCTGATTGCTCTTTTTTGCATGGTGCCTATGAAACCGGTTTTATTTGACATGCCCTGGGTGGGAGTTGAATCGCGGTCTCCCGCACCGCGGGCGACATCGCAGACCACTATACCAAGAGGTGAATTCACTGCTTGGTAACGTGTCTGGATGCCTTTGAAGGGGGAGTGAGTTTTACTTGCAGTACCGCTACGTGCCACAGTCACTTCACAACACTTGAAGTCCATCGTGAGTGTGGCTATACTCGCGGTACCTCCGTTACACCTATTGCCTGTAGGGTGCTCTTGTAGGTATTACCCCAAACCTCTACACAGTAATTGAGATATGGCATAATAAGCATGCAGTACAGTGTATATAGTGATTCATGGTGTTCATTCATGGTACCCAGTATTCCAACACTCCTTGCTAACTTGGACCTAACATGATTGACAAGGGGTTTCCAGCTGAAATTGTGGTCGATTATGACTCCTAAGAATGTGTTCTCATATACTCTTTCCAAGTCAACGCTATAATATTTTTTTTATTATACCGGAGTATTCAAATGTAGGTTCTGTTTCCCAAAAACCATGAATTCGTTTTTTTTTTTTTATATTCAAAGATCATTTATTAACATCAAACCACAACTAGCTTGCCCAGTTCTTCTGAGACAACCTCCAAAACATTCTGAAGGTTCTCCCCTGCACAGAAGGCATTTGTATCGTCAGCAAATATAATGCATTTTAATATATTAGAAACATTACATATATCATTAATGTATAGTAAAACAATTTAGGTTCTAAAATTGACCCTTGCGGGACACCACAATAACACCACACATATATTCCCCTATCTACACAAATGATTGTCTATGTTCCATATAACTTTTTAACCAGAGTAGCCTAGCCCTCTAATCCCAAACCTTTCCATTTTTTCTTACCTAATCTCATGATCTTGTATCAAATTCTTTATTCAGATCTATAAATGCCTAATGCAAACTTCTTATTATCACCTTGAGGTTGATCGATGATGATGATGATGGTGTGATGATGGTGATGATGGTGGTGATGACGACGATAATGATGATGTTAATGATAATGATGATGATGATGATGATGATGATGATGATGATGATGATGATGATGATGATGATAATGATGAAGTAACATACTAAATGTGGTGAAAAAAGAAAGATGTGTCAGATATTAACTGACACCGTATGACAACAACCAAGGCAGAGCTGTGCCTTGGTTGTTTGTGCTTGAAATGTTTTCATGCCACAGAAAGAAAACCTGCATACAACCCCACATGAACCAAAGAGCCATCCCAGCCTCCCTGCCTCCCTGGATAAGACTATTACTGCACACAAAGAGCTAGAGACATGCTGAGGAATAAGAGCCTCCTGAGGAATAACCCTTTCACTACCACACTACAGACGGTTACCACTTTCACTGACACACTACAGACTGTTAACCTTTCACTACCACACTACAGACGGTTAACACTTTCACTACCACACTACAGAAGGTTAACCTTTCACTACCACACTACCGAAGGTTAACCTTTCACTACCACACTACAGACGGTTAACCTTTCACTACCACACTACAGAAGGTTAACCTTTCACTACCACACTACAGACGGTTAACCTTTCACTGCCATACTACAGAAGGTTAACCTTTCACTACCACACTACAGACGGTTCTGTGGCATAGTGGATCCGCTCGGCGTCACTCATGCACTATCCTCGCATATGTGCACGCGCACTGAATAAAATTCCACAATGTACCTTTATCCCAGTATTCGTCTGACCACACCCCTCGTTAGCTTACCTTCATAAGCAGGTGTGTGGTCACCTGCTCTCCTCCTTTCTCGCTTTCATTACAAGGAAGTGCCTTCGGTAGTACCCCACTTGACGTGATGTGATAGTAGGAGAAGAGTTGGAAAATAAGAGATACGTTGACATCATATCTTTATTTTCTCTCTCACTATTTTCGAGAAAATACGGCGATATTGTCTTCGTCACTGGAGTGTCTGGAAGATGGTGATCATTCTAAAAACCTCCACCGGTTTTCGTATTGGGAGCACGCCGCTGCATGCCTCCCAACTGCAGTTCCTTGCTGTGGCTGGTTGCGGTAAAACCTTTCAGGACACAGCTGGACTGTAGGACGCGCCGCTGTTGTGAGAAGCGGTGGGTTCCAGGTTGGTGAGTAATGTTTTGCTTGCGAGCTCCACTTGTCTGTTAGTGCTATGGGGGCTAGCTGACAATGTTTACGAACACCGGCCCCAGATTAGGGTCCTTTGTTCAGCCTCTTAGGCAACAGCGGAGGACCTTGGTCTGAAGCCCATTATAGCAACTAGTGGGCCACGACCAGTAACTGGTGATCCCAGGATCTCTGGATGCGTGGGTACTTCTCTGTCACCGTATAGGCCCCGTCTCTCATATGCAAATGAGAGTTTACCCTAAACAAGGAAATGTGAGCATGGATGTTCATTATCGGAAAATCCATGTTCAAGTCAGCTACAGCCCAAATGGGATTTGTGCTGGCGCCGCCGGATGTTGGTAAACTCACCGTTGTAAAACTGTGTTAACATCTCGTTTCTCTTCTCTCTTAAAAGGTGAGGAGGGTTTCAGAACGGCGGCCTGTCTGAGTGTCTTGTTGTATCGTTGTGTACGAGTTCCGGTGGTAGCTAATTAGCTTGCGTGCTAGTTGTGGCCTACTGTGTTAGCCAGTCAGCTGTTAGCTGCAGCGCTAGCTCGCTGTGTTTACCAAGCCTGTTGTGCTAGGCTAGGTAACGTTAGCTTGCTGCCATTGGCTTAATGCTACACTGTTGAACGTGCTGTGACTATAACATGTTTTAAACACTCTTGACTACGACGTCATCTTTGACAGAGGATGTCCGTCGAACCTGCCCGGAGCCAGGCCAGCGAGGACTGCGTCAACAAGGAGCACCGTAGCGGTGGGTTGGAGCAGCAAGCTGCCCGTGTCGTCAAACACAGGAGGCTGTGTTTACTTCGGTGCCATGTTGGAGACTGCAATTCGGTTGATCTGCGCTCCCGGTAGGCAAGGTCCTGACCAGACCTTGAACACTTCTTCTTGCTTTCCCTTCTAAATGTTTTGTAAATAACGATGTTTTCCAAAACGAGTGTTGCTGCACTACATTTAGGATACAACGCGAGTTATGTGTGAATTGTCTTGTCACTGGTCTCCATGCAAATCGGGTTATTGTTACAGATGTGAAAATGATCTGGTTTGTTGTGTTGAGACACATTGTGTGTTCATGTATCGTGTACTCACAACTAAGGGGGTTAAACTAACCTATAAAGCTATGCTTAGTGACATATGAGTAAAGAATGATTCTTTTCTCAGCCTGTAATGACAATGAACGGTGTGTTCACATATTAACAGGTTTACCTGTTTAACTGGCCGTATTAAGGGTAAAGTAGGAGGGTTGCGTTTCCCCCCGGTTCCCTGGGGACTTCTCCATCCTCCTTTCAGACATGTTGTTACACTATATTGTGTCACTGTGTGGTAGGGATACGATGTAACCCTTGGCTTAGTTGTTGGGGTTGTGCTAACCGCTTGAGAAACTTTATTTTCCTAAAGAAGAGATTGTTTGGTCACTTTTTCGTGTGTGCTTAGCAAGGCCTGTGGCCGATACTAATCGAGAATTGTGTATTCTCTCATTATGAAAAACGGCGTTCCTCTGTAGAGTGTTTTTGCCATTTTTTGTAGGTGATAATGGGTTGTGTGTGTCGTGTGACCTACAACTGGGTTGGGCTGGCCACAGAAGCACATGTGTAAGTCTGATACCGGGGCTCTTGGAGGGCCCTCTCTATTCTGTGTTTTTCCTTAGTAAACATCAGATAGCAGGTTAGCACATGCGCTGTGTGAAGCTGTTAGCCGCTTCATGGAGCTGACTATGACTGCGTCATACTCTTTTTGTCATTACATCGTATCATGGGTGTGGGGTCGTTTAGGGGTGAACTGGTAACCTTTCCTCCCCCTTTTTTCTGTTGGTCAGGGGTAAACCCACCTGTCCTTCAAGGTTCCTGTCACGTTGCGGTTCGGCACGTTATGGGGTGAGGGGGGGGGGGGGGAGTTTCCTGGTCCCACGCCCTGGAATATTGGGCGTGTGCACCGCAGAAATCCCCCCCCATAGAGTACGTCACTGTGCGCGTCTCTGTTGGTAGGACTTCCGTGTGCTGTTCAGGTCCATATGATGGATCTGTTTCGGGGGGTGGTCAGGGCTCCTCCTCACGAAGCTCCTATTCGGGCCTTCTGTGAGTTGGGACTCTCCTTCCATGTGAGGGAGCCTCCTCAGAGTACAGAGCCTCCTCCTCAGATTGTCAAGGTGAGTGGAACCTCAAGAAGGAGTCCTACTCTATTGTGTGTGTATTCGATTCAATTCGATTATTGAGTGTGTATGGGTTCAGTGCCTCCTCCCCGGAGAGCCCTAAAACCAAACTTTTACATGGCTCAAGGTGCAATATATTCTTTTCAATCTGTACAGCTCGCATGGGAAGTCTCTCTGGGGATTTCCTTCTCCTCCCTATGGGAGGGTGGTGGGATGTAAAAATGTGAAAAAAATGTACCCCCGGCTGTGTAGACTGGGATACATACTGTTGGTGCTTCCTTCTTTTCTATTGAGAAGAGTTGGAGTTAGGGAGCATCACACCCCTCTTGTCGTTCCCCTGGGTGCCTTGGGGATTCAATAACAGGTCTAAATAGCCTGTTCATTGATGTGGTTGTGTCCCGACGCACGTATAGTGCTAGCTCGGGGTGTTCTGTAATCAGGCGACTGACTGGCACGCCTTGGTTGCTTGAGGTTAAAACGGCATTTTTATAAAGCAACTGGGATGGAGGTTTTTCCTCTTCCGACAACCTGTTTTGGTTGTCGACGGATTCTCGTATCATATCTGGGGGATGATGACGGAATGGATCTGAACATATGTAGAGGGGTCTCACGCCCTGGAGGTGGGCCATCAGGCGCGGTTCGCCCCGAACGTCTGGGTGGCGCCTTCTTTTCATGTTTAAGATCAACACGCATATCTGCCCCTTCTCCTGGAGTAGGCATGCCGGCGTGGTTAGGGCACGGGACTGGTTCTGGTCACACTGGTCCGGATCAGTTAAACCCGTTGTCCGCCGGGGATGCAGATCTGCTGTTCTGGTACCCTGAGGGACTTGGGCTTTTTCAGGGGGAAGATGCCAGGTCGGTCCGGGTGTCACAGGGTTAAGCGCTATGGAGACCCTGGTTGGGTACATTTTGTACTCTGCACTGTCGTAATGGCTTACGGCCATGCCAACCTGTACACGCTCGATCTCGTCAGATCTCGGCCGCTACGCAGGTTGGTCCTGGTTAGTACTTGGTTGGGAGACCGCCTGGGAATACCAAGTACGGTGTGCTTGGGGCTGGTTCTCCATTCTTTTCGCTCCTCTCTCACGCATGGCGAAGAGGGGCCTGTTGGGGTGGTCTTTGACCTCCTCTGGTGACCCTGTGCTTCCCGTATCGCCGGGCCTGGTCCGAAGTAATGTTTCGTCGACCCGTAGGCCTGGGTTAACCCTTTTTTGAAAACTGAAACACTTGTACTGCGGTATAGCCGGTGTATACCCGCAGGTGTGTTTTGGAGTTTTTTCTTGAGGGGTTATAGGAACAACCACTGCATTGGGTAACACCAAGGTGGTTGATTCCCTGGTGTGTTGGAGCAGTGTCAACTCCCGGGTTACCCGGTTGAGGGTGCCCCTGCACGTTCATGACGTCTGCCAATCGTGTCAGCCTTCTCTGCCTCAACCCCTCTGGGTGGGTTTTTTTTAAATTGAGGCTTGGTCATGCAACAACGCCAGCATACACCCCTTCCGCCGGTGCGGCTGTGTTCAGCTGTCCCCTCTGGCGCCTGTCTCGTCCGCAGTCTCCAGGCTCGGGTTAACAGCCTGTTGCCTGGTTTTTCCCCGGTGCGCTGCCTGCTTCCGTTGGTTAACCTTTTTTGTGTGCTTACGGCCATGCTGACTGCCTGTTCTGCAGGGTCAGTGTGCCAGGCGGTGGACTATTGGGGGGACAGGGCCCGCTCGGCTGAGGGGCCTTTGTCCAAATACGCTGGCGATGTGGGGGGCGGGGTCACTAAGTGCCCACCTGGTGGGGTCTTGATGCTGGCATCATGGACTTCTCCGGGCCCCCGTTCCAGGGGGTCCAGTCCCTTTGGTAGATCTGGGCCTTCCTTCGCGCTCCGCTGCTACGGCCTTGCCACGGGGTTGGGTTTGCCATTGGCCCCCTGTGATTCTGGGGGCAGTAACGAGGTTGTTCCCTCCGTTCGTTCCCGGGTGGCATGCGGGTTGTGCGTGTGTGTAGTCGTGGGGTCAGGCCACGGTCTGCTCACCCTGTGCGTTGAGTTGCTTGAGTGCCTCTTCGCACGGTCGGGTCCGTCGCCCTCCCGGGAAACCTCCAATAGGGGTGGTGCCCTCCATTAGGGGGGGTCGGGGGGGCTCGGCCCTCCCTGTTCTGATGGTTGTGGGGGGCCTTCAGCGGGGTATATTTGTCGGCCGGTGGCTCCGCTCGGCCTCCCTTGTGCATGAGTGACGCCGAGCGGATCCACTATGTCACAGAACAATAGGTTATAACTATAACCATGTTCTGTTAATAGTAGTGACGCTCGGCGTCCGACGCCGCTGCAGCCCTTGTTCTCACTTGTGGTGAAAGCTTGGGAAGGAGGAGAGCAGGTGACCACACACCTGCTTATGAAGGTAAGCTAACGAGGGGTGTGGTCAGACGAATACTGGGATAAAGGTACATTGTGGAATTTTATTCAGTGCGCATGCACATATGCGAGGATAGTGCATGAGTGACGCCGAGCGTCACCACTATTAACAGAACATGGTTATAGTTATAACCTATTGTTAACCCTTTCACTACCACATGGCAAAGGGTTAACCCTTTCACAACCACACTACATAATGTTAACCCTTTCACTGCCACACTACAGACGGTTAACCTTTCACTGCAACAATACAGTCTGTAGTGTGGTAGTGAAAGGGTTAACTTTATGTAGTGTGGTTGCGAAAGGGTTAACCCTTTGTCGTGTGGCAGTGAAAGTGTTAACCTTCTGTATTGTCGCAGTGAAAGGGTTACCCCTTTGGTAGTGTGATAGTGAAATGGATAAGAGCATCCTTGACACACACACACGTACACACATAGTATACACACACAGACATGGACACACACACACACACACACACACACACACACACACACACACACACACACACACACACACACACACACACACACACACACTAGGGATGAGCCCAGATCCGATTATGAATTTGGCAAAGATAACAAGATGTATACAGATATTTTTATTTCACATATATTAATATTATAATTCAGGGAAAGAAAATTAGCTCCACTGGCGCAGGCACTCTGTCTAGGTGCACCATCTGTTTGCCATCAAAAATGACCTGTAGAGGACTGTCCTGTCTGTTTGTTTGGACCCACGGAAATATTAGTAATCATATTTGGAAAGCTGTGTGTCAAAATAGAGAAAGAAAAAGGCGAGCTTTTTCTCAAGTTTTCTCTCATATCTCGGCTGCTCCGTGACGAGCAAGGTCTCCCCTACAGCCTAGAGAAAGCTTGTCTTAAGCTTGTTTTAGATCATCATCATGAGTTATGCATGTTGATTATTGATTATTATTACCATTTGAAGACCTATTTCAGAACCCGAGACACACAGCTCCCTGCCTCGCCTCTGGAAGAGGATTTATAGATATAATTTATCTGTTCAAAAGTTGTCATGAGTTGTCCAGTCAGGGGTGTAAAAAGTACCCAGAAATTATACTTAAGTGAAAGTATGGGTACCGTCTCAAAATCGGACTCAAGTAAAAGTCAAAGTATCTGGCTAAAAACACACTTGAGTAAAAGTAAAAAAGTCCTACTTTTAAATGTACTTAAGTACTAAAAAGTAAAAGTAATTTTTTTAAAGGGATAGACCAGGGGCCTCAAACTCATTCCATCGTGGGCCAAGTTTTCATTTTAACTACACATTGCACCAGGTGAGTTAGTTGAAGAGGTGAGCCAATTAGTGAAATCATCAGCTGGTGTTTAGGCAAGGCTGGAATGAAACCAAGCATACACTCTGCCCACAATGGAATGTGTTCTGCGATAGACAATGCTGAAATGAAAGAACAGAGGACACTTTTCTTTTGCATAAAAATTATTTAATGCACTTCTCCATTGAAGGTAAACTAACATGGACGGCATTCACATCACAGTCTGAATAATATCACAATATTAACCACAGCATACTGGATTATCCTGAATAATATCACAATATTAAAAACAGAATACTGGAGTACCCTGAATAATATCAATTTTGTTTTTTTTATTTTTATTGATATTTTTGCACAAATCTTTCCAATATTCAAAATACATCTTTCCACAGCATAATATGCAACATCCAAGATTCGACTTTTTCTTTTTTGTAACAACATACAAAACATGTAAGAGACTCATACAAACACATTATTAACTGACATGGAAATTAAAAAAGCACTTACAAAAAAAAACTTTACTATACATTGTGCATATATATCCCTGATGCACATACGTTACATGTAGACCGATCTACCTGCAAGCAGGTATGTGCTGCATCTTCTATCGGGATGCCATCTTTCTCCATATTGCACGTGAGAGGATGCGTCTCAGATATATGCAGGTGTGCGTGAGAGCATGTATGAATGTGTGTCTCAGATATGTGTATGTGGGTACGTGTATCACGTAAGTATGTGTGTATGTCTCATACGTGTGTGTGTGTGCATCTCTCAGGTATGTGAGTGACTGTAATCCTACCTCTTGTGTGTGTCTTGTATCCATGTGTGTCTCTGCCCCCTGTGTGAGTGTGTATCTCAGGTATGTATATGCATGTGCGTCTCAGCTATGTATGTGTGTGTCCCCTATGCAGGGGTGTAAAGTACTTGAGTAATTGTACTTCGTTACAATACTTAAGTACTGTTTTGGGGGATTTGTACTTTACTCGAGTATTATTAGGTTTGTATACTTTGTACTTTTACTCCATTACATTTCAGAGAAAAAAAACATACTTTTTACTCCTTACATTTAAAATGGAGACCTACAAAGTACAAAGTACAAATCTCACAGGTCCAACCATTTTAATTAGTATATTTTAATTGTTTATCTGGCCGAACTAACGTTAACGTTATTAATCCTGCGACCACAGGTAAACAGCCAATCAAATCCCCATCAATGGAAAATGAACCCGCCCATACCCATGCTGATTGGTCCTTGTGCAACACTAGAAAGCAGGGATCTTTGATTAAACACCTGCTATCAGAAGAATAGACAGTCAGATCCGCACTATGCTGTGGTTAATATTGTGATATTATAGGACACACATACTCGTATGTGTACATAACAGAATTGCACACACTCATATGCACAAGGCTGAGATATACACACCAGAGGCACACATACATGCACATACTCACTTGTAGGAAACAGGCATACACACACGTACTTATACACATAGTTGAGGCATAAGCTCTCACTTACACATATAGGGGATATACACATACATAGGGGACACACACATACATAGCTGAGACGCACATGCATATACATACCTGAGATACACACTCACACAGGGGGCAGAGACACACATGGATACAAGACACACACAAGAGGTAGGATTACAGTCACATACCTGAGAGATGCACACACGCAGGGCCGCCTGGGAGAAATGCGAGACCCTGTGCGAGATTTAACGCGAGGCCCCCCCCCCCCCCCCCCCCCAAAGGTAAAAAAAATAAAAATAAAAAATTATATATATATATATATATATATATATATATATATATATATATATATATATATATATTTTTTTTTTTTATTTTTTTTTTTATACAGTCAACATATTCTTAAATAATAGCGCTGCCCGAGGCGGGGCATGATACAGTCAACATATAGCAAAAGAGAGAGCGAGAGAGAGCTCCCGTTCTACAGTCAATATACAGTGTACAGAGAGAGAGAGAGAGAGAGACACATTGGAAAGAAATTGAAATGCTATTTGGCCCTAAACAGAGAGTACACAGTGGCAGAATACCTGAGCACTGTGACTGAAGATCCTTGAGCACAGCCTAGCCATCGAGAAAGGCCGCCATAGGCAGACTGTGTGTGTTAGAAAGAGAGAGAGAGAGAGAGAACATGTGTGTTTGTCATGTGTGTGTGTGTTAGAGAGAGACTAGAGCATGTATGACAGATTCAAAAGGACAAAGATCAACACTTAAATCCAAGAGAGAGAGAGAGAGAGAGAGAGAGAGAGAGAGAGAGAGAGAGAGAGAGAGAGAGAGAGAGAGAGAGACACATTGGAAATAAATTGAAATGCTATTTGGCCCTAAACAGAGAGTACACAGTGGCAGAATACCTGAGCACTGTGACTGAAGATCCTTGAGCACAGCCTAGCCATCGAGAAAGGCCGCCATAGGCAGACTGTGTGTGTTAGAAAGAGAGAGAGAGAGAGAGAGAGAGAACATGTGTGTTTGTCATGTGTGTGTGTGTGTTAGAGAGAGACTAGAGCATGTATGACAGATTCAAAAGGACAAAGATCAACACTTAAATCCAACAAGAAGAGGGTATACCAGAGAAACAAAAGCAGCAAGGAGCCAATGGCCGACATCAGCTAAATAGGCTAGCCAGGTACTGTGACACCAGGCCACACACAGCTTTGGCCAATGGCCCAACGCTACCCAAGCTACACAAACGACCATTCACACACAGCACATGTCGTATCTCCAAATGTTGTGAAGTAGCATATGTTTTGCCTGGAAAAAAACATCGTTATTAACAAAACATTCGGGAGGGGAAGGAAGGAAGAGTGGGGTAATGTCATGACATTTTCATTAATCCAAGTTACCTGCACGAGGGCGCAGGTCGAAAGGCCGAAACACAGGTCTCCACGTTGACGAAAGGCCTCTCGCTGGCAGGACAAAAAGAAGCTATGGCCAGAGCCTTGTCATGGTGCAGGCCCGACTACATCTTCTGTCAAAGGGCCTGCTATTCTCAAGGCTAACTGATAGCATCAAACGAACGTTCCCAGCTGACGCTAAACAGCTAACTGGCTAACAGTTAGCTCACACAGTTAGCTACTAGTAGTATTAGCTAGTCGACCAGTTTGGCTCCAGAGAGAGAAAGAGAGATAGGGTCAGGTGACTCAGGTCCACGGCGGGTATATAATCATAGGTTGACTCACCATAACGCAGTATCAACGTGGAAGGAGACTTTCTTGGCCCCACGGTGTAATTTCTGCTCACAAGTTCTCTTCTCCTTCTTTTGAAAAGACATCCACTCGCCTCGCCTCGCTCCTCTGAATAGGTTAGCTAACGCTAGTTAGCATTTAGCTAAGCTAGCTACTAGCCGACATCATGGCTAGCCTATACCATGAAAGGCTCCGGCCATTTGTCCCGCTAGCGAGAGGCCTTTCGTCAACGTTCCTTGGTGACCGACCGACTGATAATGACCGACCTCTTTCTTCGTCTTGGCTATTGGGCATAACTAAGCATAGTCAAAAGCTGCACGCGCGAAAATGTCAAATGCAGCCGACTCACGCTGCCACGCCGGCGTACTGCACTGTCTACACATGATGTAAGTAAAACCACTCCCTTCGTTGAAACCAATGCTGCTGCAGAACCCCAGAGGCTGAGCTCCAATAGTGAGTATGTCTGCAGCTGCAGGACTGCAGACCCAGGAACAAGTCAGACACATTCTACAAACGTGTCTAATGTGAAATATATAAGCATATAAGCAAAACTAGATTTTAGGTCTGTGATGAAAAAGGGCCTCGCGGGAAGGGGGGCCTCGCAAAAAAATAAAAAATAAAAATAAAAAATAAAAATAAAAAAAATTAATATTTTTTTTTTTTTTTTTTTTTTTTTTTTTTGCGCGGCCCCCCTTCCCGCGAGGCCCTGTGCGACCGCACTGCTCGCACACCCCCTGAGGCGGCCCTGCACACACACACACGTATGAGACATACACACATACTTACGTGATACACGTACCCACATACACATATCTGAGGCCCCGTTTAGACGAGCGTTTTGTGAACAGAAACCGCAAAAGTCATCTTGCGGTTTCACTTTTAATTTTACGTTTAGACGAGCGTTTTGGGATGGAATTCTGCGTGCAGACGACGCTGTAACGACTCGAGACGACGGAGCCCCACTGTCACACGATTGGCGCTTATGTCACATGACGTGCTGTGAAGACCCGCCCTACTCTGCCTCTGATTCGCAGACTGTGGATGGGGAATGTGATTGCACCAAAGCAGAGTCA
The DNA here is from genome assembly GCF_963971535.1 of Notolepis coatsorum. Taxonomy (NCBI): domain Eukaryota; kingdom Metazoa; phylum Chordata; class Actinopteri; order Aulopiformes; family Paralepididae; genus Notolepis; species Notolepis coatsorum. The sequence goes on along the minus strand of NW_028172860.1, from coordinate 59,181 downwards.
CTCACAGACAGTGGGTCCACTCACGCCGCGGGACAGATTCTTGTGTATTTAACCCTTTCACTGCCACACGACAGCCGGTTGTGTGATAGTAAAGGGTTAACCTTCTGTCGTGTGGCAGTGAAAGGGTTAAAAGTACTGCCAATGTAGCCTTCAGGTGATCTCCGTTGATATAAGTCAGACATACTTGCTTTGTTTACGTCTCGGCTACTGGCGCATACCTGCTACCTGTGACGTAAGCAGTACGCGCGACCAGAGCCGTGACAACCCTTTCGTCATCGTTTTATCAGATTTATACGTTTTAACAGTTTAGACGAGAGCGCAAAGCTTTTGCGTTTCTAGGAATTCCACCCTGGAAGGTAGTCTCACTTTTTTGCGGTTTCACCCCGTAAAAACGCTGTTTCCGTATAAACGAAAGGCACATCCGAAAAAATATTTTTGCGGATTCACCTGCTAGCGTTTCCGTCTAAACGGGGCCTGAGACACACATTAGGCTTGTTCAAGATGGATTTCGGTTTGCCTCGACTAGTAGACGAGAGTAGCCGAGTGAAGCCGGGGGAGGAGTTAAGAGGGCGGACACTGCCGATTTCACGAGAGCCCCTCGCCTAGTCTCGCGCGGCAGATACGCTTTCACGTCACCACACACACATTACACACCTGTCCAGCTCATTATAATGCGATGGCCGTGTGCAAAATTAGATCAGATTCAAATGTACAGCACACCATATACTGCTACAGTGGAATATACTATTCATATACCATAATGTATATGTCGTATATTTCTAAATGAAAACATGAATAAATGCAAGTGAAATGTACAAGGAAAATGATTTGAAAGACAAAATGCTGCTTGATAGAAAGGCTATTTAGAACACCATGTGAAGGTATTTCTGAGACCCTAGGGTAGAGGCGGTTGACTCCCCAGAAAACAGATGGCTGACCTTAAAGACAATAAAACTGACCCCTACCCTAAGTAAGGACTTTCAAGTTACGACATGGCAGAGTGGTCAGGGGACAGAGTAAATCGGACTGTAAGAAGAGCCTCTCAGATAGATAAGTCAGCAGCACTCAAGTGAGGCCAAATGTTCAAAATGCATCAAGGATATAGAGAAAACTAATAAAGTTACATGTAGGCATAACTCTTAGAACAATTAGAATAACTTAGTCACAATAAAGAATAAAAACTCTTAAAACTAGAAGCTAAAACTATACAGTATTGGTCAAATGTTTATCAGGAAAATAAAGTGTTCTATTAAAGGATGGGGATATATGGTTTGTTATCTGGGCACTGTCTGAAAAAGTAGTCTGGTTCTTATCTAGACTATGTAAACATTTTAGTCACAAGCATGATGATGTATTACTCAGTGAAAAACTACCCTCTCATTAAGTAATGATTAAAGTGTCAGCAGATTCAAACTGTGAAAACCGTTGTCAGAGGACCCAGGAGGTTGTGTCAGCAGAAGAAATTGTGTAACATGTGGTCACCGGACACCATCAAGACAAGTTCTGCTGGAATGTGACAAGAATAGGCAGGCAGGGTCTCCCCCTCCCTCTCGCTCTCTGTCTCCCCCTCTCTCTCTCTCTCTCTCCTCTGATAAAAAGGGCTGATGGCGACTCACTAGACACACGACTCACACCAGAAGGAACCTGGAGAGACACGCCACACACACCGGCTGAGCGAAGGAACCTGGAGATGAGCGCTCCTAGCTTGAGCGCTGAACCTCCACCGACGGAGAGAGAATCATCAAACAGAACTCGAGAGCCGAGCAAGACACTCAGAGGAGACGGAGAACCAAGCCTGAGACTCGACAAGCCGGCTACTGAAGAGCCGATGACATGAGAGCCATTGAGACCAGATGACTGAGCCGAGGCTCATATCCAGACTCCACCGAGGGTAGATGAAAGAACCAAGCGCTCCCAAACCTCCCAGGATCCGAAAGAAAGGTTGCCGTGGCAACCAGACCACGGACCACTAGAGAGAACGCGTGTTGGCCATGGACAACCTGAGACAGCGAACAGCACCGAGAGACGACAACAGCCAAATGAAAGAGACAATTAGATTGAACCAAAGAGACGATGTACTGTTTTAATTCCTAAAGCTGTTTTATTAATAAACAACCGCCGCCCGTTGATTTTGACCATATCGTCAGTCTCCTCTTACTTGAAACCGAACATCTGAAAATACCTAAACCAATGCAGAGGAAAGGGTGATATAGAACACTATACGATCAATGAACTTAGATAGAGATACATGAATGAAGAGAAAGACACTTCAATTGGTCCGTGACCCGTCCTGCATTCGACCAGAACCGGTTGAACCACAGAGAGGTTCTCTCCCCATCATCGAAGCCCTCTGCGACTGAATGATCGTCCACTTCAGCCAAGGCCAGCGGGACTAGGTAAGTAGTGATGATGGTGTTTAAGATTAGTAATGGTCGAAGCAGTCTCGCATTTTGGGGTTGCTGTTGCATTAGGTAGAAATGAGTTGGAAATGGACCAGGATAATGTTGGTGTTGGAGGAGTACCGGGGTCCAGGTTTCACAACCTGGCTCTGGTCTCAGCCACACACCGGCGCTGCACTTAGAGATGTTCAGTTAGGATGCCTATAGTTGGTACAAGGCCAAGTGAGGGGAGGAAATAGATGTCTGTATTTAGTTATATCAGCTTAGGGGATAGGCTAGGGTTTAGGTAAAATATTTGAGGGGACCGGCGTAGGAGCAGTAGAACGGAGATTAGTCACAGATAGCGGGACGTGGGACTGTGAGTGACGGAGTGGTTCATTAGAGGGTAAGGTAAAGAGTTTAATGAGAAAACCGTGGTGTAGCACAGGGCAGCCTGGTTCCACGAAGAGAAAAGAGAACAGAGAACGGAGTGTAGAGTAGTATAAGAGAACCGTGGTGAAGTACGGGGTAGCCTGGTTCCGCGAAGAGAGACAGAGAACAGGGAGATGAGAAGAGGTTAAGGGTTCGGGCTAGAATGCTGTAGAAACCACACTTAGAATCGGTGCGACGGAGTAATAGACTTTGGAAGACGTTCCATAAGCGAATTACCACTTCTAATCCGACGTCATTTAGGCTCAGATTGGCTAAGGTCGATATCTGAAGAACATCAAGCCGCGTGGATGAATGCAAGGGGCTCTACGGGTGGCGGGGAGTACGGTCGAACACACGATTTGGCCATATAAACTCCGATACAAGCCAACATAGGGCGCTGCTGAAACTTTCACGGGCTACAATACATGAATGGAGTGGGTTTCTCAGGGGTATAGCAAGTCGGACTCAGTAGATATATGAAGCACTTTGGAAGTAAATACTGCACGGGGGATTAGAAAATAGGAGGATATTGTGTGAAAAAAAGCAAGGAGATGCGTTTGGAATGATTGTGTACAAATGAATGGTATGCTTATGAATGAGACATTGTTTTGCTAAGTATATGTGTTTAAATGGATGAATGTTAGGAGCTCTGAGTAAATGTCAAGGTATTTTTTGTATTATTATGAACCAGCTGGTGGCCAAGGCTGCAACGGAGAAACCACACCCCTGTCCTGCCAGCATTAGCTGAGCGCGACGCGACTAACGTGTGGACGCTGTGTTGCGTTTTCGAGTGAATTGAATGAATGACATGTGAGATGGAACCTAGGAGATGTGTAATGTTGGTTGAAATTTTTCAAATCGGGGCTGTGGGGGTCTAAAAGTAATGTAGTAAAGATCAAAGAAAACAGGGATTTTAGAGCTGGTGACGTCACTGGAAGCGTCGGAGCTGGGGGTGCGTTTGATACTGTGTATTTCGGTCGGCGGGGCCAAGCGGGCGAGCATGCTAGAATAAGGATAATAATATAGGTTCTGTGAACGGGGGCTAAATAGGATTAAAGTTGTGTTACGGGGTGTAGCTGGGGTTGTGTAGACGTCGCGATGTGTTGTGCCGCTCGGATCAACAGAAGACTGGGCCGTTTAGGAGGAGTGATGTTGGATGCTGAGCTAAGCTAAGCTGGAGCTAGCAGCACTGAGCTAACGAAGCTAAAATGCTAAGCTACCTGTGCTAACAATATAGCATGATTGAACTCTCGGGGAATCTCGCGTGTTGCTACTGTTGCTGGCAGCGGGATCTTAGAGAGGCGGTGGACAGGGACTTCCGGTGTAGAGGGTTCTGGGAATTGTAGTTTTGTGGTTGAGGTAGAACGTCGAGTTGACGTCTTGGGGTGGTTTACGTAATGACGCACTTGCGGGGGAGGCGTGGCGCCTCCTACAGGAAGTGGTGAGTGCTGTAGTGCGTTGGTGGTGATGGACAAGACGTTCCAGCGGAGGGCGCTGTTGCCTCTTTTATAGTTTCACCTTTACAGGTGGAACGAGGTGCAGTAGACAATAGAGAACAGTTGTGATTATTATAGGTTTTGAAGCGCGGCAATCTGTGGGAATTTGTTAGTTCTTTTTATCGGTTTTGTCAGTTATTGATGATGGGTGTGTTTACTGGTTTGATTATAGGTCTGTATTTGTTATGGGCCAAGTATGGTTGAAGTGAGAGCAGCGGCGTTTTGTGATGGGATTTGGCGTGAACAACCCTTTTTCCTCTGTCTCTTCCTCCCTCGTTCACGCTCTCTCCCTCCCTCCCTCCCTCCTTCCCTCCCTCCCTCCCTCCCTCCCTCCTTCCCTCCTTCCCTCCCTCCCTCCCTCCCTCCCTCCCTCCCTCTCTCCCCCCCCCCGCTCCCCTCCGCTCCATCCCTGTCTCCCGGCTTAACTTTGTGAGGGGACAGGTGCACAAAGGGAGTTTTTGTTTAGTATAGATTGCCTGATTGATTGATTGATTGAAAGATTTTGTTAACAGACTGTAGAGTGGGTGCAGTACAGTACAGCTCAATACACACAATTGTTAAGGGGATGCAGACCGGAGAAAGACTTTCGTCTTGTTTACATCAGGGTCCCCCATTTTCAATTCATCATGGGCTTGGAGTGTTGGTTATATTAATATAGTGTTACTTGCTAAAATAGGATTACATAAGGATAGATAGAATATTCATGGTCATTTTTTTTGGTCTGATTAAAGTTAAGGTTGATTTAGACGGTTTTGGTAGTAGTTAATGTTGCATTGTGTGCCCCCCCCCCCCCCCCCTTTCCTCCCCTTAGTCCCTGGATCCCTATATCCCTCCCTCCTTTTTTCTTTTCCCTTCCCTGTCTCTCCTTGTATTTCGCCATCCCTAGATTGCGGTGTGTGTTGTGGGCATTTGGTTGTAGGTTTATTTGAACTACGTTGTTATTGTGTATGTGAAGTAGGTACCGGATGGGCGTTGGCCTGTCTGGGTGCAGGTGGTGGTAGGATGATTTGTGATATTCTTGGTGTGGTAAAGCTTGGGGTGTTTCCGTTCAGGTTCGAAACTGAGGGGAGGACGCTTTGGGCTGTGTGTTGACGGTTCTTTGTGTATTCAGAGAACTGGGTGGATATTGCGGTGGCATAGTGCGGGTGTCCATGAAATTATTAACGTGGCCAGCTGTACTATGTGTCGGTCAGGGTTTTAGTGATCTAAGTTGCTAAAGGTTTATTGTTTTCCCTGATTAGGTGGTTGGTAGCAGTAGCAACACTAATTAATTTTTATTAAGTGTTGTGGGGGGTAATGGTTGTGTGTAAGGATGAATGAAATGGATGTAGTATGAGAAGTGAAGCAAAAGCGAATAATACATTTAGTCGATACGCTAATCGGGCATTTAAAAATAAGAAATAAGGTTAGGATGAACAGATTCATCAAGCAAAGAGGGATTAGAAACGGATGGAAGACCAGGTTTACAAAGGATTATTAGACAATGGATAGGAAGGGGATTAATGATTATATTTCCCAGGAAATCAGGTGGAGAGAGCACACAGGGGATTGGAAAACTCCAGTGTTCCTGTTGAAGGAACGGACAAAAAACAAGATAAGCTGTATCGTTATTTTTTCAAACAAATCACACTGTGTCTCTCTAAATATATTAGTATAGTGTTGCCCGACATTTCCAATGCATAACGAAGAGTGGAAATAATAAGGGAAATGCCACTGTATTAAGTCTGGATGTTTCTGCTTTCTTTCGGTACAGGTGCTCGACCGGACAGGAGCTCTAACGACTTCCATAACCATCTAGGGAAAACGGCTTTAATGCGCCTTGGTATAAGTATGAATGATAAGCCAGTTATCAATTTTTGTCTGCACAGTAGAAATTTGACAGTGTGAGTGTTTTAACTCAAGTAAGTAGAAGTAGTGGAAGACAGAGAAACTTGTTTTTTCAAACGGTGATTACAAGAGTGTGTTGAAAGTGGAATGAATGACAGTAACATAGGAAGTTCACCTTAGTGGAAAATTGATAGGAACAACTGAAGCGTTAAATGCAGTAACAATAGAATAACAACAACAACGATATGGAGGAGGGCCTTAGTGATCGGGTTTTTGGGGGGAGTAGGCCGAGAGCCTCTGCAGACATTTCCCAGATAGACTTTGCCGGTGATAATGATTTTATTGATTGGGACTTCTCTCATGTGACCAGGACGACAGAAGGACTTGGAATGATGACTTTGATTCCGATACAGGGGAGTGAACCAGTGACAACGGTGTTACTCCAACCAGAACCGATTCAAGCTGGAGTGTCCATTGCAGGCGACGGCGGTTTAACCAAGGGGCAGAAAAAGAGACTGAGGTTACAGCAGTCTCACGAAGTCCACTCTGGCCGGATGGCTGGAATTGAGACCGACAGCAGGTATGGAATACACGAACAGTTTCTACAGCCCACCCGTTTCCCACATCCACCCTGCCCTCAGCACCAGAGCCAAGATGAGAGGCGGAGCCCAACGATGGGACGTCAAACCGCCCGTGCTGAGATGGGGGAAGAGGCAGCATACTATAGACAACAGAGAGCGTTTGTGACGGCGTTCGAACAACACGAGGCAGTTCATCGAGATCTGATGAAGACACAGCTGGAGATCGGTCAAGCCGCACACGAGACTCAGAGACTGGGACGAGAACTGGCGAGAAAGACTGTGCTACTAGAAGCGACAGCTGTTGAGATCATGCTTCGGGCGTCTGACCTAGGCCGCTGTGATCAAAGAGTGCCCTGTGCTCCGTTGCCCGGACAGGGAGCTGGGCCGCGACAGGGTGAACAGGACCGCAGGAGGGGTGAGTTTCCAGGCCCCTCCCAACAAGAGAAGGCCCGAGGAGAGGCAGCAGAAAAGGACAGGTATGCCCCTCTCTCCTCCAGGCAACAGGACATGCGCCCAGAGGACGGGAGAGGGGTTGACCTGGCGAGGACTGTGGGAGGCCAGCCGAGAGACTGTGGGAGTCGTGGTGAACTGGGTAAACTGGAACCCCTGGGATGGCCGGCGTCGGCTGTGTGCTGGGGTTGTGGGGAGGTTGGCCATTTCGCTCGGTCATGTTACAAAGGGTGGAGGCCTCAGCGAACGTCCAGAAAGAAGCAAGAGTCCAAACAGGGTTGCTGGGAATGTGGAGAGTTGGGACATTGTCAGAGGGGGTGTCTGCATAGGTCATAGGTTAATTAAGAACGAGGCAGGAATGCACAAGCGGAGCTAATAGTGCTCGGGAAAATAGAGTTATTAATAAGTTAAAATGGGAAGAAGGACTGATTGGAACAAAAAATAGAATAAAAAATATATAGAAGCGTTGGTACATTAGATTATGAGTGGAAGCGACTAAGATGGATGTGCAACTAACAGGGAGAGATGAAATGACTGACAGATGCATGAGCCAATCGTACTAACAGTTAATTAATAGACAAATCATGGGTTTTCCTTTTTGATACAGTATGTCTGATCAACTCTCGCTGTGGCAGTGAGGAAAACGTAAGGGAGAATGGTATGGTGGACGATTTTTGGTATCTCCCACCTGTGCAGCCTGGCCCGGCTGCACAGATTGGAGAGAGAGAGAAAAATGGTCACCGCAATGGCTCTTGTGGTCATGTGAACTCTGAACCAGACGGTGTCAGAGAAGGGTTAAACAGTTGGTTTTAGACAGGAACAATGGAACATATAATATTAGACAGAGTTAGAAACAAAGGACTATTTATAGTAGTGATTACAATACTTGATCAAAGGGTGGTCAAAGTTGAATTAAGGAATAAAAAAAAAAAAAAAAAAAAAAAACAACGACAATATTATTATTTCATTACTTATTTTATTTCTTTTTGGATTTCTAATTTTGCTGTCTTAGTTTTGCGGGGGTATTTATGCCTCTAGATGATAGTTTAATTCTGTTGGATGGGTGTGTAGCATGTAGGCACTCACAATTTTTTTGTTTATTTACGATTTTCTTTGTTTTTGGTTGACTATACTTTTTTTAGGAACTGGCTGGCTGAGGGGAGTTCTCTCGCCGGTCAGGGATAGCAGGTGGTGGTGACACAGCGGGACTGGTAGGAGGTCTGATATAATGAGCTGGAAACTGGAAATGGACGGGAGCTGGTTCATGGTTTGTTTTCCGCTCATTGAGACTCCAGATGTAGAATCTGGAGGGTTGTGTCACTTTTTGGGTTATGGTAAGTGTTGGGGGAACATATTTCTCTGTCTATAAGAAAGCTCTGTAGGTTTTTGGTCGCCAATTGGCCGAGACAGTGTTCATGTAGAGTGCAGACATGTGAATTTGATGATTGACTTATGGTAGACTCTGCACCGGCTTGTTGAAAGCTGGCAGAGAGTGTGTGATGTGTGTTTAAAGGGACTGTGGTTTGTTGACCATGCACATAGGTTCTGTTGGTGATTGGCCTCGTCTAGAGCTGACTGTCCGGACCGAGGAGCTGTCGGGAAACGAGGTATTTGAAAGTGAAATAATGGTTATTCCACTGTCAAGGGTGGAGGTAGTTGTGTTGATCTTAAGATATTTGATCTAGTAAAACAGTACAGCACAGAAAGAGATGAGACAAAGATGATTTGATTGAATGCTAACGTAAGAAGCTGTGAAATACATAGATAATTAATTGGAGAAAAATGTATTGTCAAAATGCAGAACAGTAAAGATGTATCTGCGAAAATAAAAGTTTCCAATCTATTGTGTGTTTTGTAAAATAATCCAAAATGCAAAAAGGACAGAGGGAAAATCGTTTCCTTCTGTGGAAAATCGGAGCAGTACCAGAGACCTGCATACAACGAAGAGGAGGCGGTGATTAGCACAAGATACAACAAGAAGAAAACGGTCAAAAACGAGTTAGCAGTAAAGGCCTCAGGAGGTTTAAACAGAGATAACTGACAGGGATGAAAGCGAAGAATAATTGAGGCCTCAGTGGTCTTTTTAAGGAGTAAAAATGATTTATGTTGCTTGTTTGAATTTCCCTCAAATGTTTAGAGTGTTAATATTTTAGTGGTGTGATGTATTAATCTTTTCTTGCAGAGTCCATTACACAAAATAGACATTTAAGCTAAGTACATGGATAAATATAGTCTTAAACGAAAAGAAGCTGAGAATGGTACGATCATCTCTTTGCATAGAGAGACGGACCTAGACTGGATGTCATAATAATAACTGATAAATGTGTATAACTGTGAAAGGAGGAAAAGGTAGGTGAAATGATGATTTTGTAACTGTACAGATGGAAAGGGGTTTTGTAGTTCGATTTGGGTCAATTTTGGATTTTTTTGAAATTTTGAAAAATATTAGCAAAAATTATGATTATGATTTTTTAACATGTTTAATTTAGATATTAATGTTGTATAGGAGGTTATTAAACCCCCTAAGGGTGGATTGTCGTATATTTCTAAATGAAAACATGAATAAATGCAAGTGAAATGTACAAGGAAAATGATTTGAAAGACAAAATGCTGCTTGATAGAAAGGCTATTTAGAACACCATGTGAAGGTATTTCTGAGACCCTAGGGTAGAGGCGGTTGACTCCCCAGAAAACAGATGGCTGACCTTAAAGACAATAAAACTGACCCCTACCCTAAGTAAGGACTTTCAAGTTACGACATGGCAGAGTGGTCAGGGGACAGAGTAAATCGGACTGTAAGAAGAGCCTCTCAGATAGATAAGTCAGCAGCACTCAAGTAAGGCCAAATGTTCAAAATGCATCAAGGATATAGAGAAAACTAATAAAGTTACATGTAGGCATAACTCTTAGAACAATTAGAATAACTTAGTCACAATAAAGAATAAAAACTCTTAAAACTAGAAGCTAAAACTATACAGTATTGGTCAAATGTTTATCAGGAAAATAAAGTGTTCTATTAAAGGACGGGGATATATGGTTTGTTATCTGGGCACTGTCTGAAAAAGTAGTCTGGTTCTTATCTAGACTATGTAAACATTTTAGTCACAAGCATGATGATGTATTACTCAGTGAAAAACTACCCTCTCATTAAGTAATGATTAAAGTGTCAGCAGATTCAAACTGTGAAAACCGTTGTCAGAGGACCCAGGAGGTTGTGTCAGCAGAAGAAATTGTGTAACATGTGGTCACCGGACACCATCAAGACAAGTTCTGCTGGAATGTGACAAGAATAGGCAGGCAGGGTCTCCCCCTCCCTCTCGCTCTCTGTCTCCCCCTCTCTCTCTCTCTCTCTCCTCTGATAAAAAGGGCTGATGGCGACTCACTAGACACACGACTCACACCAGAAGGAACCTGGAGAGACACGCCACACACACCGGCTGAGCGAAGGAACCTGGAGATGAGCGCTCCTAGCTTGAGCGCTGAACCTCCACCGACGGAGAGAGAATCATCAAACAGAACTCGAGAGCCGAGCAAGACACTCAGAGGAGACGGAGAACCAAGCCTGAGACTCGACAAGCCGGCTACTGAAGAGCCGATGACATGAGAGCCATTGAGACCAGATGACTGAGCCGAGGCTCATATCCAGACTCCACCGAGGGTAGATGAAAGAACCAAGCGCTCCCAAACCTCCCAGGATCCGAAAGAAAGGTTGCCGTGGCAACCAGACCACGGACCACTAGAGAGAACGCGTGTTGGCCATGGACAACCTGAGACAGCGAACAGCACCGAGAGACGACAACAGCCAAATGAAAGAGACAATTAGATTGAACCAAAGAGACGATGTACTGTTTTAATTCCTAAAGCTGTTTTATTAATAAACAACCGCCGCCCGTTGATTTTGACCATATCGTCAGTCTCCTCTTACTTGAAACCGAACATCTGAAAATACCTAAACCAATGCAGAGGAAAGGGTGATATAGAACACTATACGATCAATGAACTTAGATAGAAATACATGAATGAAGAGAAAGACACTTCATATACCATCTTGTTGCGCGCTCCTGGCCGCACGCACACACAACACACTGCTGTATGTGTGTGTGTGTGTCTGTGTCTGACAGCTTGAAGTTTATCATGATGATATGATGATAAGTTGATAACGCATAACATAATAAAGTTTTCAATCAATCAAACGTCTCATAACTCCCTGGCTGTCACATGGCTGGTGACTGACAACCTTTCTGAGCCAATAGGCGCTTTGCGCGACCGTAGCAAGTCGCTTCCCAGCCGGGAGCAGCCGGCTGAGAGGTACTGTGGAGCCTCGCTCTGAATGCTGCGCGCGGCTCGTCAGATTTTCAGAGCAAATCGGACAACATTCTAACCGTCATGCAACGCGCTTGGCGAGGCCGTAGTAAAACCTGCGCAGATCTGCGTCCGCCTATCCCATCTTGAACAAGCCTATTCATACATGCTCTCACGCACACCTGCATATATCTGAGACGCATCCTCTCACGTGCAATATGGAGAAAGATGGCATCCCGATAGAAGATGCAGCACATACCTGCTTGCAGGTAGATCGGTCTACATGTAACGTATGTGCATCAGGGATATTATATGCACAATGTATAGTAATGTTTTTTTGTAAGTGCTTTTTTAATTTCCATGTCAGTTATTAATGTGTTTGTATGAGTCTCTTACATGTTTTGTATGTTGTTACAAAAAAGAAAAAGTCGAATCTTGGATGTTGCATATTATGCTGTGGAAAGATGTATTTTGAATATTGGAAAGATTTGTGCAAAAATATCAATAAAAAAAAAAAAAAAAAAATGATATTATTCAGGGTACTCCAGTATTCTGTTCTTAATATTGTGATATTATTCAGGATAATCCAGTATGCTGTGGTTAATATTGTGATATTATTCAGACTGTGATGTGAATGCCGTCCATGTTAGTTTACCTTCAATGGAGAAGTGCATTAAATAATTTTTATGCAAAAGAAAAGTGTCCTCTGTTCTTTCATTTCAGAGTGTATGCTTGGTTTCATTCCAGCCTTGCCTAAACACCAGCTGATGATTTCACTAATTGGCTCACCTCTTCAACTAACTCACCTGGTGCAATGTGTAGTTAAAATGAAAACTTGGCCCACGATGGAATGAGTTTGAGGCCCCTGGTCTATCCCTTTAAAAAAAATTACTTTTACTTTTTAGTACTTAAGTACATTTAAGAGTAGGACTTTTTTACTTTTACTCAAGTGTGTTTTTAGCCAGATACTTTGACTTTTACTTGAGTCCGATTTTGAGACGGTACCCATACTTTCACTTAAGTATAATTTCTGGGTACTTTTTACACCCCTGCCCCTATGTATGTGTATATCCCCTATATGTGTAAGTGAGAGCTTATGCCTCAACTATGTGTATAAGTACGTGTGTGTATGCCTGTTTCCTACAAGTGAGTATGTGCATGTATGTGTGCCTCTGGCGTGTATATCTCAGCCTTGTGCATATGAGTGTGTGTAATTCTGTTATGTACACATACGAGTATGTGTGTCCTATAATATCACAATATTAACCACAGCATAGTGCGGATCTGACTGTCTATTCTTCTGATAGCAGGTGTTTAATCAAAGATCCCCGCTTTCTAGTGTTGCACAAGGACCAATCAGCATGGGTATGGGCGGGTTCATTTTCCATTGATGGGGATTTGATTGGCTGTTTACCTGTGGTCGCAGGATTAATAACGTTAACGTTAGTTCGGCCAGATAAACAATTAAAATATACTAATTAAAATGGTTGGACCTGTGAGATTTACGAAGTACAATTACTCAAGTACTTTACACCCCTGGCTGTCCTGTTATGACAAACACAAACACGTTAGTACTGGTAACAGAGATTTTCACATTTCTTATTTAGGCTATTTATCATTCTTATATTATGAGTAATTCATTAGATGATATACTTTATAAATTATATCTTGAACATGGGCCAATTGGAATTTGTAGGAGAGACATTTTTTAAAGGTTGATTTCCAACGCTCATAAAAGTATCATGCATAAAGAATGTCTGCTCTATGTTTTCAGAAAACACACACATATTAGATTAGATTAGATTCAACTTTATTATGAGGGAACAACTAAATCTTATGGGCAGCCTACATATTGTTCTACAGCCAGGGCCTCTCTCTCTCCTGTCTGGCAGCAGGTCTCCACGCCCTTATATGGGCTGCTTCCTGACTCCTCATCACCACGCTGTCTACCTGGGTCATCCTACACACCTGAGACTCATCACTTCATCACCGAGCCTGGATATGAGGCCTATGAGTGTTGCTTCACCTGACTCTATACTGTATGCTTCTATTGTCTCTGTACCTGCCTTGCTCTAACCTTGCCCTTCTGTGTGTAGGATTGCACACCCCCGGCCTGCGCCTCACCCATGGACGTCACCAGCCGGGACGTTGCCTGGGGTCACATGGAGTGACCTTCCTCACCCTTGTTGTACATTTCCCTACCTGCCTTGTCATCTGCCTGGTACCTATTAAATATCCTAAACCACCTCATTCTCCTGTGCCTTGTGTTCTGCTCTTGGGTTCCAAACTAGCCGCCACCCTAACACAGAGGTGGTCCTTAACATAAATGGTGCTAAATAGCACTAAAAGAGATGAAATAATAAAACAGAAAAAAAGGTGAACTCATATTGATCGCCACGCTGGGAACGGGATATGACTGCCACGCTATGTGTCTATGGAGTGGCTCACCTTGTTTGCAGGGCTATAACCAGGGCCGCCTCAGGGGGTGTGCGAGCAGTGCGGTCGCACAGGGCCTCGCGGGAAGCGTCTATATTAAAGGCAGCCCAAGAGTGCTTCCGCATTCGCCTGATTGGCCCCGGTAACGCACGCAATGCGCATTTTCTTTTTTGCCACTGCCTAATCGAATACATATTTATCCAAACGAGGACCAGATTCACGCATAACGCCATAACGTTATTTCACGCGCCTGTACATTGTAACGTTAACACAGCCCAGCTGTCAACTGTACTTTGTAACGTTATGTTATTTCGGGCGTTTTATTCATAACAAACATTGACGCGATTCCGCCAACAGATTGACAGGTGGTGACAAAGCACTGGGCATTTATTTCAAAAACATACATACCCTAACCACATAACAGATATTTATTAATGTTTTGGTCCGTTTTCCCTCACTGTGTTCAGAGATGTCACACATCACACAATTTTAGAGGTTTTAGAGGTTATTTTGGTCATCAACACTTGCTAGCAAATGTATTCCGCCCATAACCCGCTGACAACTCAAACAGATGCTTCAGGGTCACTCTTCAACCCTATCTGTACCAGAAAATGTATTCTCCAGATAAACATCCTATACTTGACTGACTGAGTGCTGTCCATTAAGCACTAGAATTGTGTTTATATAACAGTAATATACTCCACTCTCTGAACAACTTCAACCACAACAGTTTTGCTTAAAGGTAGAATCTGTAATGTCGTCAAACAGCGGCAGCCGGCATCTAGGAAAAAAGATGGTAACATGGTACTGTTTACAGCTTTGTTTACATGTTTTGTTTTTGTCTGATGATGTGTGGGTTGGATTTCAGTGGGTATAGTGGTTGCTACTGCTAGCCACACCTGAGGCTCTACCAAGAGAGGTCTGGAGAAATTCAAAAGTAAAAAGAAAAGCACAATACCAAGCAGGACTCTTTTGCCTAGAGGTCACTGTTTGACAGCATTACGAATTATACCTTTAAAATAAACAGTCTCAAACACTGTTCAGCCAAATTAAACCACCAGCTGTCCACAGCTGTGTGTGTGTGTCCATAGAACACCGGCTAATGGGTGCACAATGTACACACGCGCCCAGTGCTTTGTCACCACCTGTCAATCTGTTCTGTTATTCTAATATTACATAATGTATGTGTTGGCGGAATCGCGTCAATGTTTGTTATGAATAAAACGCCCGAAATAACATAACGTTACAAAGTACAGTTGACAGCTGGGCTGTGTTAACGTTACAATGTACAGTCGCGCGAAATAACGTTATGAATGCCCGAAATAACATAACGTTACAAAGTAGTTGACAGTCCTAAGGCCAGAAGAAGAGACGGGAATAGATGGAGAGGGCCCCCGGAATGGAGGGTGACTGTGCAGAACCCGATGGGAAGGGGGAGGGGATCTTACTGACGGGACCAGGGGACGGACATCACCTTAAAATTTAGCAAAAATAGCCATGGAGAAAATAAGGGTAAACAATTAGATATACCCAAGAGTGATATAGAAATCAGACCTGAAAAATTCCTTTTGCCAAAATGTTACTTAAATGGAGAACTACCAATGATAGAACTACAAGTAGACGGATATGATATTCCCTTCATGGTAGACTCAGGGGCCACATATTCGGTAATAACTACAAAAAGTTTTCCTACAAAACCAGGACTAAGTGGGAAAACAGTTACCACAGTGGGAGGTATGGAAACTGAGGAGAGTTTCACTGCTCCCTTGTGGGTAATTGATAAAAGGGGGGGAAATGGAAGACCTTTTAAAAAGGAACATTCATTCCTATACTCCCCCACATGTCCTGTCAACGTATGTGGGCGGGATCTTATGTGTGCCTTTAATATCTCCATATTGAGTGACAGCTCAAAATTGACAATAATTAGGACAGATGAGCCAGAGGTATATAATATGATAAAATATGGGGTAGCAAAACCTATATATTATTATTCATGGGATCTATCAACACAGGGTCCTGATTCAATATCTGAACAATTAGTTAAAAAGGTTAAGACTTGGTGGGAGTTTGGAGGTGACGTCATGTCCCCACCAGAATTACATGTCACAGCGAAAGCTGTGACAAAACCCGACCCCCAGTTTGAGGAAGAATGGTTAAAAAAAAAAGTCTCTGCTAAAAGGAAAATACATATACGTTTCAAAAGAATTCTGTGCATTATCTGTACAACTGCCTGAAACAGAATATACACTTTTTTCTGTTCCAGGCAGCATAGCTCACGTTTCAATCTGTAAAGCAAAATATAAGACGTGGCAGGGAGTAGGACCATGGCTGGCACTATGTGAAGCTGTTACTGATTGGCAACCTTCCTCAAATGAAGCCAAATATTCCAGAACTATGGAGGTTTTTAAAATCTCCTATCCCCAGGTATTCATGGGAATGCACCGGATTCATGTAGTGCCACCAGAAAAAATCCATACAGGGAAATATCTCCAAATGACACAAGGATTGCCTAAAATATTGGAAGAGGTACCAAGCGGCCTGTGGGCAAAAGATAAATATGACGTAGGCTTAATAAAAGGAGCCACTCCCCTGGTGGTGCAACCGAAAGGTTCATATAGGCCCTGCAAGGCCCAATACCCCCTCCGGCCGGACGCTGAGGCAGGCATTACTCCAGTATTTGAATCTTTACTTGCAAGAGGAATCATTGTGCCTTGTGAAACATCACCTTGTAACTCACCCATTCTGCCAGTAAAAAAAGCAGATGGAGAATCTTGGAGATTTGTACAAGACTTAAGGGCAGTAAATGAGGCCGTCCACCAAAGGGCACCAGTGGTTCCAAATCCGACCACAATACTTTCACAGCTTTCTGCTGGGTCAAAGTATTTCACAGTAATAGATCTGGCTAATGCTTTTTTCAGTCTGCCTGTAGAGGAGGAGTCACAGTATTGGTTTGCCTTCACCTTCAAGGGCAGGCGTTACACATGGAAGTGTACACCCCAGGGATATGCCAGCTCACCGGCATGTTAGAGTTTTGCATTAGATGAAAGCTTGAGGGGATTCCGTTTCCCAGGAGGAAGTCGTATGCTGGCTTATGTAGATGATATCTTGATCGCTTCAAGAGATAAGCATGTTTGTCAAACAGACACCATAGCGCTACTAAAATACTTGTAT
Source organism: Notolepis coatsorum (assembly GCF_963971535.1). Lineage (NCBI taxonomy): Eukaryota > Metazoa > Chordata > Actinopteri > Aulopiformes > Paralepididae > Notolepis > Notolepis coatsorum. The sequence goes on along the minus strand of NW_028172860.1, from coordinate 42,108 downwards.
GAACAGGGCCATAAGGCGAGCAAAGAAAAACTCCAGTTCGCACAAGAAAGAGTTAGATACCTAGGACACGACATCTCCGCTGAGGGAAAAACAATAGGGCAGGAGAGGATAGAAGCAATATTGAAAATACCAAGGCCCATATCCAAAAAGCAGTTAAGGAGTTTTCTGGGGTGCACAGGCTATGTCCGCAGCTAGATAGTCGACTATGCAAAATTAGCTCAACCACTCCAGGATTTAGCTCATACCAACAGCCTATTACCAAGGGACCCGGTACCTTGGTCAGAGGAAACAGAGCTAAGTTTTGAAATACTAAAGAAGACACTCACAGCTGCCCCTACTTTAGGCCTACCAGATATGGAAAAACCCTTTACATTAACTGTGGATGAAAAGAACGGGTTTATGTCTGCTGTCCTACTACAGGAACATGGCGGCAAACTCCGACCAGTAGCGTACTACTCTCATCGATTAGATGCGGTAGCTCGTGCTTTGCCACTATGTTTAAGGGCAGTATCAGCTGCCTCAGCAGCAATAACAGCCTCAGCTGCTCTAGTGGCCTAACGGCAACTAACAGTTTTGGTTCCCCATGCAGTGGCAACAATATTGCTGGAACAGAAAACCTACCACCTATCCTCAGCAAGATATCTACACCATCAACACATTCTTTCTATGCCCCATGTAACAGTAAACAGGTCTACAGTTCTGAACCCCGCCACCCTTTTACCTACCGAGGATGACAGGGAGCCACATGATTGTCTGATAGCGATCCAAGACGCTACCACCCCAAGGCCTGATCTACAGGACACTCCCCTCAAGATTTCAGATCTAGTTTTATTTGTAGACGGATCGGCCTCACGGAATAGGGAAAACTGTGCTCCAGAAGTAGGATATGCAGTCACCACACAAAATGCAGTATTAGAGTCTGCTAAACTTCTGGGACATTTGTCAGCACAACAGGCTGAGCTTTTTGCATTACCCAGAGCATGTATATTGGCCACTGATAAATCAGTAACAATTCACACCGATAGTAGGTATGCTTTTGGCGTGGTGCACGATTTCTGAACATTATGGAAATTACGGGGATTCATGAAATCAGATGGCGTACCAATATTAAATAGTGAAAACATCAGGAATCTGCTGGAGGCCATAATGCTACCAAGAGAGATTGCAGTCTGTAAATGTGCAGCACATACGAAAGAAACAGACCCGGTCTCCCTGGGAAATAAACAGGCAGATATGGCAGCGAAGGAAGCAGCAATAAACCCTGCCTCATACACCGTGCCTATGCTGCCACAGCTTACGGCCACTGCGTCACTAGCAGACCTCCTCACTTTCCAGAAAAATGCACCTCCATTAGAGAAAGCAGGATGGAAAAGGTATGGACACCTAGGAGAAAATGGTATTTGGTATGGCCCGACAAATAAACCATGTCTACCACGTGCGCTTTTTCCCTATTATGCTAAATTGAGCCATGGATTGTTCAAAAGGGGGGATGATAGAGAAAATAGCTACTTATTGGGATACAACAGGTTTCTCAAACTTCTCACAAAGGTTTTGTGAAAAATAGGACGGGGCATAAAAATGCCACAATCAGCCCAACCAGTACCAGAGGCTCCATTTGAATATCTGATGATGGATTTCACAACCCTTACACCATGCAGAGGAAAATTACACTGCCTGGTAATAACAGATATGTTTTCAAGATGGATAGAAGCCTTTGCAACCACGAAAGCTGACGCAAGCTCAGTGGCAAAGGTCCTAATACAGGAAATAATACCAAGGTGGGGCCTACCAAAAAAGATCAGCAGTGATAATGGGCCTCATTTTGTGAATGAGGCTTTAAAACAACTGTCAAAATACCTAAATATAAATTTGAAACAACATACTTCATACCACCCAAAAAGTGCCGGGGTAGTGGAGAGAGCAAATGGAAATCTCAAGAACAAATTAGCCAAGGCCATTATAGAAACAGGTTTAGACTGGGTAACCTGCCTCCCTATAGCATTATGTGCAATGAGGGGGCGACCTAATAGAACAACAGGACACTCTCCATTTGAGGTTATTCATGGTAGGCCAATGGAAACAGGAATATCTCCTCCCATCCAAGTAATAAATAGTTTGGAAGGAATAGAGGAACGGATGATGAAATACTGCATAAATCTAACCAAAACTCTAGTTTCTATCCACTCACAGGTAAAAGAGGCCCTACAACCAGGCGATTGGGTAGTGATGAAAGACTTCAGGAGGAAAAGCTAGAAACAGCCCCGATGGAGGGGACCATACCAAGTTTTGCTCATCACCACATCCGCACTGAAGGTCGCAGAACGACCAACTTGGATCCACGCCAGCCACTGCAGAAAGGTTCCAGAACCACAGGATCTCCAGTCTTAAAAGTATCCTTGAAAAAGACGATTAAAAGAATCACATTATAAAACCAACAAAAGAATGTGTAAAAAGTATAGGGAGTATACCTGGCTTAGGAAGAGCCGGCGGGTACTGATGAACAGTATCAATTTATTTTTTTAATTTATTGTTTTTGGGCGGCAAGCTTGAGAAGGTGCCTGTGAGGACTCAAGTAGGACCGACGAAGATTAGGATAAGATCCAGAGAGATTAGAAAAACCATAGGCAGAGAGAGAAAGGAAACCAGGTATACTGAAAATAGATAAGGATATAGAGAGACATGAGGTCAGACAAGCAGGTATGGGCCTTACAAAGGAATGGGGGTATAAAATTCACTACCATCATACTCACAATTGTACTTTCCTTATCAATCATCCCCCTATTATGGAAATTTTTACGGAACGGCATAACCTAGGAAAAGGGGATATAGCCCTAACTCCTGACATATCAAACAATTCCAGAGGAAAACGAAGTTTAGAGGCTTCCTCATATCAAGATGACACAAGGTTGGTCCTATGGAGTGGAAAACAGACACCAAGATGGGAAGCTGCGCGTTTCCTATGCAAAAATGTCCGACATAGTTATGGGGAGCGCGTAAAAATATGGACGTTAAGACAAAAAAACCTATGGGTAACATTAAAAAGATCTTATTTTAATGAGACATGTCAGGAACCGGTGGATGGGTTGAAAAATTGCACCATAGTCCTGAAAGGTCCAGTAACAGAGGAACTCAGGAGACTACCATACTGGTGTAATTTCGGGACCTGTCACCAAACCCCTGACTGGGTCCCTGAAAAACAGGACTGGACAGAAAACTGTCCTGATATAATAAATCCGACAACAATAAACCCTGCGGGTGTCACCTCCTCCCCCCAATTTCCTGAATTAATAACAACAATTGGTCCCCAACCCTGGGACCATTGGGACCAAGGTAAAATAAGGTTCCATTGTGGAGATAAAAATTGCAGGGAAACCAGATGTAAGGCATGGACTCTGACCACGGCCAGTAGGTGGTTACAGCCGTTAGCTTACACCTCCTATCGGCTGATATGTATAGAGGAAAGAGTGGGCACAAAGGGGGAAAATTCTCAATGTATGATAATCATGCATAAAGGTTATGACCACCACCGGCAAAATACATACTGGTGTGGTCAACCTACATGTCAAACCACCCCTGATTATGAGGCTCCTGAGGACACTGAAAAGCTATGGAGGAAGCGGTGTCCCACAGAACAATTTCCCGCACAGGACCCAGTAGCCAAAAGGCGCAAAGCAGGCATAAATTACATTTATCCACCGGAGAGTTTACCAGACCTGCATGAAAATTATCCGTCTTGGAGAAAATGCATGATAGAGCAATTGACAGATGTCCATACTAATATCTCTGAAGAGATGAGTCAACGCTCATGTGTTGAGATAGTACTGGGAAGAGGGAAAAGGCGTGTTCCAACGGAAACTGGGGTGACCCCCACAACAGACCTACCAGAGTTATTTTTCACTACTACCACAGAAGGCAACATGGCAGGGAAGAAATCCGTGACTTAAACAGCCACTAGGGCAGAATCTAAGTTACCTCAAACTACAATAGGGAGGGGAACTATTGTCAGGTGACTAAGAGTACGGCGTGGCCTAATGGAAGGAGGCAATATAGCGTTAACTCTAATGTCTGAATTTGCACATAGCAAAAACATGACAAATTGTTGGATATGTCAACTCTTTCCTACCTCCTCTTCCAGCGCTATGGTAACACCAGTTCCTTTTACCATGGCAGACTGGACAATGATGGACTGGGGGGGAGAGGCGGAAAAAATTTCCAGCAAAGATAATGATTGTTACACACCACCACCCTATTTAAACCATGCCACATGCAGGACTCCCGAGGAGTGCAGACAAATAACCATGAAATATGGTCGGGAGATAGACAGGTATATTGGAGTGGAACGGCGAGTAGCAACATACCTAGTAGATGTGTTTAACAAAAACTATAAACCAGCAGTCATGCCGCAAACAACCCTTTTCAGATTAACCTATTTCAGGGAATATATAAACAAAGGACTCCGCTACCATTATACACATGACATTAGCTGAAACTAACTGTACAGATCATCAAGTACACCAGAGAATTTGTACAGCAAAAGCAAGCTCAACTGCAGTGCGGGTGGAAGCACATTTAGAGAAGGTCCAGGAATTAAGAGAAACTCGCCATCATAGATTTATCATGGACCCAACATAACTGCTCCCAACCGTTAATGCCAAAAAAAACAAAAAATCGAGATTGCTCAGCAGATTGGAGCCCCATTAATGTATATCCTCTAGCAAACGTAAGCCATTGTATAAGGATAGTTATTACAGATAATAAGGTCCAGGAGAATAGAATGGCTCTAGACATAATTCTAGCAGCTTCAGGGGCCATGTGCAAAAAACTTCACACAGTATGTTGTTATTACATCAGCGACTCAAAGAGCCAAGTGCAGGACGTTTTAGCAGACACAGATAGAGGCATTAGAGAGTTACATGAACAGCATGGAATTCCTGTTCTGGATACCCTTGGCACTTGGATTGCAGAGGTATATAACTCATTCTGGGAGTGGGTTGGTAAAATTTTTAGACAAGTGGTCAAATGGATTATTATCCTTATAATAATAATATTTGTTATAAGTTTAATAATAATAATACAAAAAAAAGTTGATTAAGAACTTTGGAGATTTATCGGGATTTAAGATAAATTGGCCGAAGTCGGCTTTCCTTCCACTTAACGCCCCTGCAAAAAAAGATATAACCCTCCCAGAAGAGATACCTATGGTAAAACACTTTAGATGTTTGGGAGTGGAAATATTCCCCACCATAAGACAAACGGTGAAGCACAATTACACAAAAATCCAAAACAAAATCAAAGACGACCTTGATAGGTGGGCAAAACTTAAAAACTCAGTACAGGCACGGATATCAATAGTTAAGATGGACGTACTACCTAGAATCAACTTCTTCAGCTCAATGCTACCGTTACCCCCTCCAGAGGGATACTGGAAAAAATTACACTCCTCCACATACAAATTTATTTGGAATAACAAACCACCACGTATAAAAAGATCCACCGCACAGAGAAATAAAGCAGACGGTGGTATGGCATTTCCAGATTTTTTCCACTATTTTAAGGCGTACACTTTAAGACCACTGACAACATGGTTTGATCCCCAAGCATTAGTATCCTGGAGAAAATTAGAAGAAAATATAGTAGCCCCACATAGACTGAAGGACATAGCATACACTAAACTATCAATTAAGCATTGCGAACGGAAATGTGGCCCCATAATTACTCATGCGATCCGGATATGGCGTGAAACACAAAAGAAATATCCTAACCCACATAAATGGCATAATCATACTCCCTTATTCAATAACAATGCACTCTTGATTGGAAAACTGCCTATAAGATTCCCTATATGGGAAAAGCAAGGCATACACTCATTAGGGGATGTTTTTAACAAACAGGGTTTTTGTAGTTATGAAGAAATACGCAAAAAATGTAATCTCACCAAGTCCACACATCTTTTTTACATACAGTTATTGTTATGTTTGAAGTCTCAAGGTGTTCCATTAAATATACCAATTGAACACCACAGATACCACAAATTCTTCTATGAAAGAGAGACATCGAGAGGTTTTGTTTCAGATTTTTATCATCAATTACTAACGTCCTCGTATGAAACCCTCCACCTAGACTCCGTCTGGAGGAGGGATGTACCAGACCTGGAAAGTGATTTTGATTGGCAAGAAGCCTGGGCAAATGTTCGACTCACATCAAGGAACCCGGACCATCAAAAAATCAATCTTAACTATATTCACAGGACATACTTGACTCCTATAAGACTGAAAAAAATGGGTCTTATACAAGACTCCAAATGCTCCTTATGTACAAATGGGGACGAGGGGACATTTATGCACATGTACTGGGACTGCCCACCAGTTAAGATATTCTGGAAAGAGGTGACCCAGCAATTATCAAATCTCTTAACTTGGAATATACCTGTACACCCCTCTGTATTACTGCTGAATGATGTTTTTGAGTGTGCAGTACATCCACAGCTAAAGAGATTGGTTTTATCGGGTATCACAGTGGCTAAAAAGCTGATAGCATCACGATGGCTCCAACCGGAAAAAATTTGCCGAAAGGTCTGGATTATTACATATCTCGATGTGATCTATCAAGAAATATCTACAGCAAGAATTTTGGGTCTCAATGAATCCAAAATGACATTGTGGTTAGAAGTGGTGGAGAAAATAAAAGCTAGCATATAATGGTAGTGTCTGGTTAGGAGCGAGGCATAATGGATGGATTATCCAATGGGGGGTCCGGGAAGGGGGGGTACGAGCTAGAGCATATGTGTGTAGGTTTTTAGATAACAGGTATTAAGGGATTGTTACACACCACCACCCTATTTAAACCATGCCACATGCAGGACTCCCGAGGAGTGCAGACAAATAACCATGAAATATGGTCGGGAGATAGACAGGTATATTGGAGTGGAACGGCGAGTAGCAACATACCTAGTAGATGTGTTTAACAAAAACTATAAACCAGCAGTCATGCCGCAAACAACCCTTTTCAGATTAACCTATTTCAGGGAATATATAAACAAAGGACTCCGCTACCATTATACACATGACATTAGCTGAAACTAACTGTACAGATCATCAAGTACACCAGAGAATTTGTACAGCAAAAGCAAGCTCAACTGCAGTGCGGGTGGAAGCACATTTAGAGAAGGTCCAGGAATTAAGAGAAACTCGCCATCATAGATTTATCATGGACCCAACATAACTGCTCCCAACCGTTAATGCCAAAAAAAACAAAAAATCGAGATTGCTCAGCAGATTGGAGCCCCATTAATGTATATCCTCTAGCAAACGTAAGCCATTGTATAAGGATAGTTATTACAGATAATAAGGTCCAGGAGAATAGAATGGCTCTAGACATAATTCTAGCAGCTTCAGGGGCCATGTGCAAAAAACTTCACACAGTATGTTGTTATTACATCAGCGACTCAAAGAGCCAAGTGCAGGACGTTTTAGCAGACACAGATAGAGGCATTAGAGAGTTACATGAACAGCATGGAATTCCTGTTCTGGATACCCTTGGCACTTGGATTGCAGAGGTATATAACTCATTCTGGGAGTGGGTTGGTAAAATTTTTAGACAAGTGGTCAAATGGATTATTATCCTTATAATAATAATATTTGTTATAAGTTTAATAATAATAATACAAAAAAAAGTTGATTAAGAACTTTGGAGATTTATCGGGATTTAAGATAAATTGGCCGAAGTCGGCTTTCCTTCCACTTAACGCCCCTGCAAAAAAAGATATAACCCTCCCAGAAGAGATACCTATGGTAAAACACTTTAGATGTTTGGGAGTGGAAATATTCCCCACCATAAGACAAACGGTGAAGCACAATTACACAAAAATCCAAAACAAAATCAAAGACGACCTTGATAGGTGGGCAAAACTTAAAAACTCAGTACAGGCACGGATATCAATAGTTAAGATGGACGTACTACCTAGAATCAACTTCTTCAGCTCAATGCTACCGTTACCCCCTCCAGAGGGATACTGGAAAAAATTACACTCCTCCACATACAAATTTATTTGGAATAACAAACCACCACGTATAAAAAGATCCACCGCACAGAGAAATAAAGCAGACGGTGGTATGGCATTTCCAGATTTTTTCCACTATTTTAAGGCGTACACTTTAAGACCACTGACAACATGGTTTGATCCCCAAGCATTAGTATCCTGGAGAAAATTAGAAGAAAATATAGTAGCCCCACATAGACTGAAGGACATAGCATACACTAAACTATCAATTAAGCATTGCGAACGGAAATGTGGCCCCATAATTACTCATGCGATCCGGATATGGCGTGAAACACAAAAGAAATATCCTAACCCACATAAATGGCATAATCATACTCCCTTATTCAATAACAATGCACTCTTGATTGGAAAACTGCCTATAAGATTCCCTATATGGGAAAAGCAAGGCATACACTCATTAGGGGATGTTTTTAACAAACAGGGTTTTTGTAGTTATGAAGAAATACGCAAAAAATGTAATCTCACCAAGTCCACACATCTTTTTTACATACAGTTATTGTTATGTTTGAAGTCTCAAGGTGTTCCATTAAATATACCAATTGAACACCACAGATACCACAAATTCTTCTATGAAAGAGAGACATCGAGAGGTTTTGTTTCAGATTTTTATCATCAATTACTAACGTCCTCGTATGAAACCCTCCACCTAGACTCCGTCTGGAGGAGGGATGTACCAGACCTGGAAAGTGATTTTGATTGGCAAGAAGCCTGGGCAAATGTTCGACTCACATCAAGGAACCCGGACCATCAAAAAATCAATCTTAACTATATTCACAGGACATACTTGACTCCTATAAGACTGAAAAAAATGGGTCTTATACAAGACTCCAAATGCTCCTTATGTACAAATGGGGACGAGGGGACATTTATGCACATGTACTGGGACTGCCCACCAGTTAAGATATTCTGGAAAGAGGTGACCCAGCAATTATCAAATCTCTTAACTTGGAATATACCTGTACACCCCTCTGTATTACTGCTGAATGATGTTTTTGAGTGTGCAGTACATCCACAGCTAAAGAGATTGGTTTTATCGGGTATCACAGTGGCTAAAAAGCTGATAGCATCACGATGGCTCCAACCGGAAAAAATTTGCCGAAAGGTCTGGATTATTACATATCTCGATGTGATCTATCAAGAAATATCTACAGCAAGAATTTTGGGTCTCAATGAATCCAAAATGACATTGTGGTTAGAAGTGGTGGAGAAAATAAAAGCTAGCATATAATGGTAGTGTCTGGTTAGGAGCGAGGCATAATGGATGGATTATCCAATGGGGGGTCCGGGAAGGGGGGGTACGAGCTAGAGCATATGTGTGTAGGTTTTTAGATAACAGGTATTAAGGGTATATCCTGTATAAGACAATTCACTAAATGGTGATTTCATTGGATGTGCACTGTCAACTAATGCTTGTATATCTTATCGAGTGTTGTCATGTTTGTTTATGTGTTTGTTTAAAAAATAATAAAAAAATTAAATACAAAAAAAAGTTTAATAATAATACTGATCAAGGTCTGTGTGAAAGTATGCCATAGGAGTTTGAGATCAACTATCAGGGAAAAGACATTAGAATTACACCCTGTCCAAAATGAGGAGAATGTAGAGGCATTTCTTCCAGGAAATCCTTGGGAGAATGAAGAGGAAGAACCATAAAGAGACTAATATTAAATAGGGCAATATCACAAAACCAGCCGTTTTAAAAAAAAAAATCCAGGGGTGTGTAAATTATATATGAATATGATAAATATTTTCAAAAAGGGGGATAGATACCATTTGAAGAGTTACAAACATTGTATACCACACTGAAATACAGGGTTTCAGATTTCTTTGTAAGTGTAACGGATGTTCTCTGTGTGTACTCTTTTCTTGCGTTGTGTTCTTTGTGTGAGAGGGATGAGTCGGCACACGTGAACACTGTTCAATCTTTTATTGGATGGTCTTGCAATGGAAGCCACCTGTATCAAATGGTTGATAGAAGCACCACAAAAGAATAGCGTCACTGTACAATCCCTGTCGACAATAGCCCAAGTCTGCCTCTCAGGTTGAGTGCTCTGGCGCGAAGTGCACGCAAAACCGGCGACGTCACTACGTTGACCGCATGGTTTTTAGCTAGCCACATCTTAACATGCTAACGTGAATAACATGAATTACTGTACAACCAAATATAAAACAATACATTTACATCTCAGAAACACACATACCTGTATCAAATGGTTGATAGAAGCACCACAAAAGAATAGCGTCACTGTACAATCCCTGTCGACAATAGCCCAAGTCTGCCTGCAAAGAACATTGAATTTACTATCTGTGACCAACTAAAATATCTAATTGTGCCTCTAACTAACCATACAATTTGCAACAACAATATCAAGCTATCATTAATAATAATAATAACCATTCAGTTCTTGTTCTGAATATATACGACATAATAAGACACAAGGTGCTGCACGCCAAACGGACAACGTACCTCTCAGGTTGAGTGCTCTGGCGCGAAGTGACTAGAACCGGAAAAGTACTCGCTAGACAATGAACTGGTCTAGTGAACCGGAAGTAAAGCTCTTGACCGTGAACTTTCTTAAGTTACGTTCAAATAAAAGTGCCTTTGGTATAAAGAAATAATAAACAATTGTAAACATTAAACATTTGTAAACAGGATTTAATAACATTTCAATCCTTAATAAAATAATAAACAGGATTTCGTGACATTTCAAACCCCAATAATAATAATAATAATCAATGTCCAATTGACCTGGTTACATTCACCCCTCCTGAAATTTCACCAACATCCCGTGTCAGCAGAGCAAGGGGGACATACAAAGAGAAAAGAAATATATCGGTAGTCTACCACTAACCTAGACCTGGCACCAGAGAAAAAGGACCTAGTCCCCCATTCGACTCAAAAGTCACCCCCAAAAGAGGTTCAGAGAATAAAAATATTGATCAGATCTCAAAATTCCCTTAGATCAATATGACGCCTGATACGCCACACAACTCATGGCCCTCAAAGCTGTCTGATAGACACCTACTCAACCCAGCAATACAAAAGAAAAAAAAACTGGCTTTGGTGAACCCTAACCTCCACCTCAACTCAACCAGTCACCCCTCTCAGAAATGGCATCTGAACCATAGATTCTATCAACCTGTTCACTGATCTCACTACTCTCCCTGTACGTGTCCTAACCCGACCATCATCCCCTACGTGAGGGTGTAAATCAGTGGGAACCGCAACACCCATGTCAGGTGAGTGCGAAACCCCTGTACCTAAATCAGTGTGAGCTGTGACAACTACGTCAGGTGAGTGAGAAGCCTCTGCCTCTGAATCGGTGTGAGCTATGACAACTATGTCAGGTGAGTGAGAAACCTCTGCCTCTGAATCGGTGTGAGCTATGACAACTATGTCAGGTGAGTGAGGAACCTCTGTGTGCTGTGCCTGTGTGTCAGGTGTACATTGAGCAATGGCCCCTGCAGGACTGGCCACTGGGCTAACCTGCTCTATCCCATCTGTCACAGCCAACACAGAATCAAAAGAGTCTGTAAGTGACGAGACCACAGGCCCCTCTACCTCCACAGAGTCGGTCAGGTCATGTGCAACACCGCCCTCAGACCAAACTCCAGATGCAGGATCCATACCGTCACTACTATCACAGTCCCCCTCATCGGACTCTCCGTCATCAAACGCCTGACCAATCTCACTGGCGTCCTCCCCCTGCTCTAGCTCAGGAAATGGCAAGAAGTTGACCTCCAGCAAACGGTTCCTGTGCACTACCCTTGTGCGCCCCCCTACATCCTGAATCCTATAGACATGGATACTGGGATTGACACCAACAACTGTATACACTCCATCCTCCCATTTGTCAGCCAACTTCCGTTTTCCCCGCTCTCCCTGATTTGCTACCAGAACCCGATCCCCCACAGACAGGTGTGTACCCTTGACACGCTTGTTGTACTGTCGGGTTTGGTGCTGTTGCTCAACAGTGGAGTGCTTCTGAGCGATCTCCATGGCACTCTTCAGACACGAAAGCAGGGAGCCAGCATAGGAATCGTAATCTACAACTCCAGGGTCATTCAGGACCTGCCTGAACATGACATCCACTGGTAGTCTAGGGACGCGGCCAAACATCAAAAAGAAAGGCGCGTAACCCGTAGTCTCATGAACAGTGGCATTGTACGCAAACGTGAGTGTCTGGACCTGCTGCGGCCACTGGTGCTTCTTCCGAAGCGGGAGAGAGCGGAGCATGTTCCCCAGAGTGCGGTTAAAGCGTTCTGTCCCACCGTTACCCATGGGGTGATAGGCCGTTGTGTGGGATTTGGCCACTCCCGCCAACCTGAGGAGCTCAGCAATCAATTTGCTCTCAAAATTGGCACCTTGATCTGCGTGTATTCTCTCAGGGAACCCGTACACACAAAACACGTTGTCCCAGAGCTTCCTGGCAACTTGTTTCGCCGTCTAATTAGCACATGGGAACGCGTGCGCCAACTTGGTGAAATGGTCAGTCACCACCAACACATCCACTGACCGCTGATTGCTGTCCTCAGCGGACCAGAAATCCATACACACTAACTGCATCGGCGCGGAGCTCTTGATGCTTTCAAGGGGCGCACGAGCAGCAGGCTCCGGGGACTTCCCATACACACATCTTTGACAACACTTGACATATGCTCTGACATCCCTCTCCATATCTGGCCAATAAAAACGTTGCCTGGCAAGAGAAAGAGTGCGATCCTGGCCCTGATGACCCGCCAGATCATGGATGCCCGACAATGCCTTGTCCCTCAGACTCAGCGGCAACACGTACTGAGTTCTCCTCTGCTTGGACACTTGGTCCCTCGTCACACGGTACAGGACACCATCACGGACCTCCAGCTTGTCCCACTGTTTCAACAGTCTGAGAACCCTCTGGTTAGCGCCGTGCCTCTCCCGTCTAGATGGTCGCTTCCGAACAGCGACAAAGGGTAGCACCCTAGAGATGCATGTGTCCCGTTCCTGACTCAACCGGAGCTCCTCAACTGAAAACATCGGTAAAACATCTTGACCCTCAGACAGATGTTGGATGTTCTGAACCAAACCCAGCGCTCTGGACTCAGCAGCACCAACCCAATCACACTTAGACTGACAGAGGGCTCTGATCTCCTCTGTCCCACAATCCATCCCGAGTAGTGAGCTACTCACCGTCTGGGACAGACAACTGTACCTAAAAACATCTTGCACAGAGTCCCCCTCAACTGCCCCCGCTTCCTGCACAAGAGCCGGGTACGGCTCCCTCAATAACCTCTGACTAACATGCTTAGCGAACGGGTCACGACTCAAAGCGTCCGCCACCACATTCTTCTTCCCTGGCAGGTGTCTGAGATCAAAGTCAAAAGCCGCAAGTTTAGACACCCAGCGAATCTCACATGCGTCAAGCTTTGGCTTCGTAAGCAGATAAGTCAACGGGTTATTGTCCGTCCAAACTGTGAATCTCTGACCCTTCAGCCAATGGCTGAATTTCTCGCATATGCTCCATTTCAAGGCCATGAACTCCAGTCTATACGCTGGATACTTACGCTGTGAAGCACTGAGGGTCTTGCTTGCAAAAGCCACAGGCCTGGCCTTAGACTCACCTCGAGGTACCTGCGACAGCACAGCGCCAAGTCCGTCCAACGACGCATCAACTGAGAGGACAAAAGGCTCCTCAAAATCTGGGTGTTTTCAGCCTGTCGAAAGCTTCCCCACAAACCGATGTCCAGTCGGCAGGGGTGAGCCTACGAAAGCTGCCAGGTGGTTTCTTGTCCTTAGGGGACCTCCCCTTCCTCTTTTGTCCAGCCGTAAGGGCGAACAATGGCTTCGCAACAGCAGAGCAGTTTGGGAGGAAATGCTGGTAATAGAATACCATCCCAAGAAACGACCTGATCCTACGGACAGAGGGTGTGCACCCATCAACTTCCATGAGATCTTGTACTGTCATGTTGGAGATAACCTCCACCTTGGAGGGGTCAACAGACACGCCCCCACCACCGACCACATGGCCCAAGAACCTAACCTCCTGCTGCAGAAGGTGACACTTCTTGGGAGCCAGTTTCAAGTTGTTCTCCCTCAACCTCTGAAACACGGTGTGGAGCCTAGACAGGGCCTCATCTTCTGACGGCGCGAAGACCAGGAGATCATCAAGGTAACACAACAGTTTTGTGAAGTTCATATCCCCAAAGATTCCAGTCATCATTCTCATAAAGGCTGCAGGGCTATTACATAGACCCTGTGGCATGCGATTGTACTCATGCAACCCGAGGGGGGTTGTGAAAGCCGTGTACTTCTTGTCATCCTCATGCATTGGGATGTTAAAGAAGCCAGAGGTGAGATCCATCGTACTAAAGAGGCAATTGCCCCCAAGCGCGGCAAGACAATCAGACTGGTGTGGCAGGGGGTGAGCGTCCTTCAAGGTGCGCGCATTCAGCCATCTGAAATCAGTGCAGATCCGAACCCCCCCGTCCTTTTTCCAGACCATTACAAGAGGTGAAGCGTACTCACTCGAGGACTTCCTGATAATCCCCTTTTCCTCCATATCAGTGAGAACCTGTCTCAGCTTCTGATAGTGAGCCGGGGGGACCCTCCTGTAGGGCAATCGAAAGGGGCGCTCATCCACAAGACGGATGCGATGAGTGTATCCCTTGACCTCACCACAGTCTAACGAGTCCTTGGAAAAGATGTCGCTATATTCAATTATCAACTGCTCAAGCTGAGACCTGCAGGCTCCACTGACCTGGCAAGAACTGATGTCAATGTCACCGAGCCCGAGCTCTGACAAACTCCTAGCCGGCGGGGCCGAAGGACCGGCACAACCAGGGGCGTCAGGCTCTCGCCTTTCCGAAACTGCCTGCAGTCCCTGAAAAGCATCTAAGTCCTCAATCGCCAAACACACTGAAACATCAGCCAACTTGCAATTCCTTTTCAGTGTGATAGGTTTGTCAGACGGATTGACAACAGTCATGGGCACCCACCTATCTCCCCAGAGTGGTGTAACGAGCCGACCCACAAGAACGCCTCGTGGCATAGCCTTGGAGTCTGTTGGCTCCACGATTACAGTGCTCCCAGGTGACATAGGCACCTTAGCGGGGAGTCTGCCCCAGACTAAGTGCTCCTGTCTCGGTAGGAGCGTCACGGCCTGGGTGAGCTTCACAGTACCAATTTTCTCGGGAACCGTACCGCCCCTCCAGCGCTCCACATTAGTAAACATGGACAGAAACTGCTCCACTTCCGGACTTGACTGAGGCTCTGGTCTCGATGCGAGATCCCAGTACTCACTACCACCCTTCAGGACGTGGGTAACATGTTTAAGGACATTCGTGCCAACTATCAGGTCATCATGTTGACCGGGCACGACCAACGTGGGTACAGTAAAGGGGACCCCATAAAGCTGCATGCCTAAATCATAAAACCCATCAGGCCTCGTCTCCAGACCACCACAGCCAATCAAAACAATATTTTCTTCAGGCTGCTGCTTCCCAGGTAAAACACCCCCAGAGCGGAGCTTCTCCACTGCATATTCACTGATACTGCACGACATAGAGCCAGTATCCAACATGCCTCTAAGCTGAACACTCTGGTTGACAAGGACTGAAGCATAAAACAGGTCACTGAAAGCTTGAATCTTTTGAGTTGCTTGAATGATCGTACGAGAACCCTTAGGTGCTTTGGCACACTTGTCTTCATACACGTGAGCAAGATCAGAGACATCAGTGAGGGTTTCATCCATACCACCCACACCACCCCTCTCTAGGTGTGAGTTTAGTCGTTTAAAGGACGAGACTGACCACCAGTGCTGTCACCGGGCGGAGTCTGCCGCTGGTTGTGCTGCTGAGGACAATCCCTCTTCCAATGACCAGGAGACAAACATGCTAGACACCTGTTCTCCCCTCTGCAGTGGGAAAGAGTGGAATGGTCAGGAGAGTTACAAACTCTGCACAACCGGCGCTGTGTGTCAGGCACCCGAGCTGTGGCGCTGGCTGGCACCTGAGTCTGCACTGTAACTAGGCGGTCTAACAAACCCACTAGACTCCTCATGTAGTCATGGCCACCTCCGGAACCATCTGTGGGTGCTGGGGACGGTGCCGGAAACACCGAGGCTGTTGCACTCAATACTGGTGCGTCACTGACTATAGGCACATGACACTGGGAACGAACCCTGCGCTCTACCGTACCTAATTCAAACTGTCCACCTGCAGCAGTTCGAGACTTCCTGTCCTGCATGTGCTCATCGAGTCTCTCCTGGATCTCGCAAGCAGACCATTGCCCAGCAGACTTGAATTTAAAAACATTAGCCAATGACTGATCAGGGCAGTGTTTGATAAACATCATGCTGACCTCGTGACTCGGGTCCTCGATACTACGGCCTTGCCTCCTCAAACACTCATCAGCTACTTCTACTGTCCTATTTAACCTGATCCAAAACTCCATAGCATCTTCACCAGGCTTTGGTAGTGTACTATAAAAGTCCGCCAGGGGCATGCTCGAGTATGAGAGTTCACTAAAATGTTGTTTTAGTATGTCAAAAATCATGTGAGGGTTCCTTGTGTGGTCAATAGACTTGTTGTTACGCAACTTTATCCTTACCACATCCCCTGCTTTACCCATGAGCTTAGATAGAATCTCCTGTGATTGCTCACTAACTGGAGTGGCTCGTTTCCTCATGTATGAGCTAACCAAATTCTCCCACTCATAAACAGTGAATTTGTCTGAATTATCACCCCTGAATATAGGGGGCTCTCTGGCGTCTGAGTGCACGACTATTCGGTGTGGCACTGTCACCTCTGAGGGGCGCTCAATAGACCTAATGGTGTCTGTGCTCCTGCTAAACTGCAGCTTAGCTGTGATGGACTCGCCAATCTTTTCTGCCAGCTGTGTGATGAGCGCACTTAACTCTGGCTGTTCACCTGCTAGTCGCTCACTAACTGGTGATTGACTTGGCCCGGCACGGTCCACACACTCTAACACTCTAACACGATTCACGTACCTCGTGGAGGTAAGCTGTGGAGTTTCAAATGTTACGGGATCTGGTCCTGTTGCCTCCGTCTCTGAGAGCCGGTTGTAAAATTCCCCCCCCCCCCATCCAAGTCCATCTCTACTACCACATCTGTATTCCCACCTTCTGCCATTGTCCTACTTTCACCCTTAGGTGCTTTGGCTTAACAGAAAAGAAATTAATTACTGTAGTAGAAAAAAAAATTAAAATAAAATAAAAAAATTAATAGGAATGAAATTGCATAAGAGATTAACCAATTAAATGAATACCTAAATGTCTTTTACACATTCACTGGCATCCTCATCTTCATGTCTTTTTTTCTTCTTCACAAGTTCATTGTCCTCTTTAATTGTCTTTATTCACAATTTACAAAACAGTGGCCTGTGGCTGTGACATACCTTCACTGTATTTGAAGCCACGTAGGGTGAAGTTCTTTCCACCGGCCACTAGATGGCAGCGTCTCACCAATGATGAGGGCTGTGTTGATTGTGAGGACACCTGTGTGAAGAGTTTATCACCCGCCACTAGAGGGCAGCGTCTCACCAATGATGAGGGCGGGTTGACTTTGGAACTGCAGCTTCCCTGGCGAACGATCCTGGCGAAGGTTCTTTATCCGGATCCGGGTCGAACGGTACCACTGTAACGGATGTTCTCTGTGTGTACTCTTTTCTTGCGTTGTGTTCTTTGTGTGAGAGGGATGAGTCGGCACACGTGAACACTGTTCAATCTTTTATTGGATGGTCTTGCAATGGAAGCCACCTGTATCAAATGGTTGATAGAAGCACCACAAAAGAATAGCGTCACTGTACAATCCCTGTCGACAATAGCCCAAGTCTGCCTCTCAGGTTGAGTGCTCTGGCGCGAAGTGCACGCAAAACCGGCGACGTCACTACGTTGACCGCATGGTTTTTAGCTAGCCACATCTTAACATGCTAACGTGAATAACATGAATTACTGTACAACCAAATATAAAACAATACATTTACATCTCAGAAACACACATACCTGTATCAAATGGTTGATAGAAGCACCACAAAAGAATAGCGTCACTGTACAATCCCTGTCGACAATAGCCCAAGTCTGCCTGCAAAGAACATTGAATTTACTATCTGTGACCAACTAAAATATCTAATTGTGCCTCTAACTAACCATACAATTTGCAACAACAATATCAAGCTATCATTAATAATAATAATAACCATTCAGTTCTTGTTCTGAATATATACGACATAATAAGACACAAGGTGCTGCACGCCAAACGGACAACGTACCTCTCAGGTTGAGTGCTCTGCCGCGAAGTGACTAGAACCGGAAAAGTACTCGCTAGACAATGAACTGGTCTAGTGAACCGGAAGTAAAGCTCTTGACCGTGAACTTTCTTAAGTTACGTTCAAATAAAAGTGCCTTTGGTATAAAGAAATAATAAACAATTGTAAACATTAAACATTTGTAAACAGGATTTAATAACATTTCAATCCTTAATAAAATAATAAACAGGATTTGGTGACATTTCAAACCCCAATAATAATAATAATAATCAATGTCCAATTGACCTGGTTACATAAGGGCCATTATGTGTTTTGTGCAGTGTGTCATTATGACTGTCTACGCAAGCTGAGAGGCCTGTCAAAGAGCCAACACATGTGTTTTTACTGATAAGCTGAAAACCAGGGAGGGGTTGTTGTGAAGTATGATCTAATATGGAATAATGCCAGTTAAAGTGTATAAATTACCACTGCAGGGTCCACAAGTTGAGCACTTGGATTGAAGAAGAATGAGACCGACGCAGAGAGAGCAAGGAGTCTACTTGAGTCCAAGGACACAGCTGACTGCCATAGAAATGATGTCGGCCTTGCAGAGAATGCTGTCGGGAGGGATGGGAGGATCCCAACGACGGCATGCCCGATCAAGATATGATGTCCACCCACTGAGGGATCTGGGGAGAAGGAGGGGTCCAGGATCGCGTTGCAGCTGTGGGACATGCAGTCCACCGGTACTCCGTTTCCGGGAGGGAGAGCAGCTGACGACGAGAAGCCTCGATTCTCTCGACACACCAGATGAGATGGGGGAAAAACGAGATCCAGGAGAAGGAGGGACGGAGCAGGAGAGAGCTGAGAAGCAGGAGAGAGCTGAGAAGCAGGAGAGAGCTGAGAACCAGGAGAGAGCTGAGAACCAGGAGGGAGCAGGATATCTCCTACTCCTGAGGGCGGCGCTGAATGAGTAAGACCAACTGGGAGAAGAGTAAAGACGTTTGAAACCACAGTGGAAGAGCATTTTTTAGATGCCAGGTTAAGAATTAGGATTTTAACCTTGATAAATAATCAATGGAAATAGCTTGCATAAGAGTGAACAATAATAACTTTCAGTAATAAATTGAGAGGCGTTTGAAAATATATATATATAGTTTGGGATGTGTAAATCCGTGTTTTGAAAAAGAGTCTTTCAGAGAAGTGTATTATACTTGAAAAATTACATGTCATGTGATCAGTAATGACCGAAGCTTTATACAGGCAGCTCGCCAAACGTTTCGTTAGAGTTGCCTACAAAAAAGAGGTTTCTTTTCACCTTAAAACCTATATCTTTACCTCGTGGCTCGGTCATCTGATTGTTATAAAAGTTTACAGGAGTGGAAGACGTTTAGTTATAGGAATATTATGTGTGTGATAATAATGTGCTATATTAAATAAGTGTTTAAGGGGGGATTGTGAGGGGAATGCATAATTAACACTATTATTAACACTATTATATATATATTTTTTTTTATTGATCTTTTTCCCCCTCCATTTTCCACCGATTTTCTCCCATCCCAATGTTAGTCGTTATGCCAATTCCCAATCCCTTTCCTGGTCGCTGCGCACTTACCCCCCACAGTCGGTCTGGGAGAGTGGAGGCTATCACGTGCTTCCTCCGACACACGTCCAGCCAATCAACCGCTTCTTTTCACCTGGCAGCGCGGATTCTCATTGAGAGGGCGTAGCGTGTGGAAGGATCACACTATCCCACTCAAGTCCTATCCGCGCTTTTGAATTGAATTGAATTGAATACTTTATTTTGACACAAATCGTATGACAAAAAAAAACATTTTAAAAGACAAGACAATAACAGTGTCAATAACGCAGGTCAAAAATGGATAAAACACAATAAAGCCAAGGCTTGTTTCCATTGTGGTCCATACATGGAACATAAAAAGGCACAGAAACACAAATGGACATGTACACTGAGAGGACACATTCTAAAAAAAAAATTTAAAAACACCTAACCTGACAACTCATACAGTTACCTAATGTTAAAATAAAATCCGCAAACCCTTAAAAGCAACTCATGATAAAAGAAATAAAAGCCAAGTTATGATAAAAGAGATAAAAAAAACATTTTAAGACCAATTTGAGTTGCTGCTGAGCCATGTTTTTAGGGCGGATTTAAATCCGAGAGGGGAGTTCAGGAGTTTTAAAAATGTTGGCAGGGCATTCCACATTACCGTAGCAGAGTAAAAAAATGCATCTTTCCCCATGCATGTCCTGACTCTCGGCGGGACCAGGTCCGTGGGGCTTCCTCTTGTGGCGTGTTTGTGGACATCTCCTACTTTATTAAAATAATTGACTAGGTACTTGGGGACCGTTTCTTTTTTAAGCATTACATCACGCGCAGGAGTGGTTTGTGACCAATAAACCATGCCTAGGGGTGGTCGTTAGGCCCGAGGCGCAGCCGAGGGTCGTTAGACCCCCCTAGGCATGGTTTATTGGTTACAAATCACGACTACAAGTGGTGTAAAGCTTTTATACAACTGCCAGATTCATCCAACCTTATTTCTATACAATAAACACACATTAATCGAAGATGTATTGAAAAAACCATCCGCCAGAAAAAGTAGTTCCCACAACTACAAAAAAGACAAGTTGCCTCCATGTGGAAGCAGCTTGAAGTGCATCCAACCAAACTAACACATCCAACTGTGTATTATTGGAATGATTGAGAGAAGTTGCCTCATGTGGAAGCAGCTTGAAGTGCATCCAACCAACTAACACATCCAACTGTGTATTATTGGAATGATTGATTGAAAATTTTATTACCAGATGCAGAATGGGTACAATACAGTACGGCTCAATACACACAATTGTTAAGGGAATGCAGACCTACTTTCCATAGAACTTCATTCTTAGATGCTTCTATATAAAGTAGGTAAAACAAATTAAAACGTTTTCTTTGCCCTATAGGAAAAAAACGTTTTCTTCGCCCTATTTTTTTATTTATTTCTTTTAGCCTAAACTTAACCAGTTGGAAACCAGGGGTACAGTAATAAAATTAGCAATCAACCAATCAATCAATTCAATAGACCATGCTCACTTAAAACAGCGCTGCTTCTCTCTCAGTCTGACTCCCCCGCTGTTGCAGACAGGAGTGTGTGTGTGTGTGTGTGTGTGTGTGTGCGTGTGTGTGTGTGTGTGTGTGTGTGTCACAGTGTGTGTGTGTGTGTGTGTGCGTGCGTGTGTGTGTATGTGTGTGTGTGTGTGTGTGTGTGTGTGTGTGTGTGTATGTGTGTGTGTGTGTTTGTGGGTACGCCAGCGTCGGACAGTGTGAGAGAGAACGCTGCAGTCAGTAGAAAGTAGGAAGGAAGAAATTTAAATCAATCAATTAATCAATCAATCAATCCGCGATTTTTCTTTTGTTCTAGATTGACTCAAGACCCATCAATTACATCATCCAACATTGTTTAAAGGACTAACACATTCCCCTTGACAGAATCGCTTCATATTTAGTCGTTATGGTGCTTTCAACATAACCATTTGTTGTCCGCGATCTTGTTTTCTCCCGGAGTGAGCCGGGGAGTGATATGTGATTCGGTTGTGGGCGGGTCCTGAGCCCAGGACCGTGGATTGTTGCCAATAAAGACGTGTAAATGGCCAATCAGAATCGAGAAATTTGCATGCCGTTGTATAAAGTACTTTAAAAACCAGTAGCATTTTAAGCTGGTGTACTCTTTCTTCAACCCTAAGCCATCCCAGCCTGCTAAAGTGGGCTGGCGTTAGGTGAGTCCTAAAGTGAAGGTTGTGCAGGAGTCTCACTAGTTTGTTTTGGGAGGTCTGGAGCTTTGTCTTCATTTGTTTTGATATGTTGCTGTACCATGAAGTGCAAGCATAGTCAAAGTGACATTGGATGAGGGCTCCAGCTAGGGTCCTCAGAGCGTTCCTATTTATGAACGAGGAAATTCTAAATAAAAATTTGGTTTTTTGATTGACCTTAGTAATAACTTTTTGTGCCATTTTTTCGTTAGAAAGTTTGTTATTTAAAATAAAGCCCAGGTAGGTGACCTCCTCTTTATCCTCAATAATGTTTTCACCTACTCTAATTTTAAAACCCTGGGATTTCTTTAGGTTGGCGTTTGACCCAAAGAGTATGGCCTCTGTTTTTCCCAGATGTAGAAAAAGGAGCAGATTTTTTTCATTTCACTGCTCAGGACACTTTCTTAGCTTAGCAGGCGCCCCGACCGAACTGTAGGTGTAACAAAGGGTCAGATTAAACCGAATATATATATTTATTGCTTGAGATCCCATGTATACTATTTGTATATCGTCTGATATCCCTTGTGTATTCTTTGTACATATACACGGAATATCCCTTTAACCTAGTACAGACCATAATATTTCGTTCTCCTATTGGACAGCGGTCTCTTAGGCGCCATTGCCATACCCCCAGAGTCTAGTTCAAAGTCACCGCTAAGACATGTCTGTACATGCCCGGCTTTGCCCAGGAATACGAGACAGAAATAAGGTTGGCACTAGATTATTCACCGTACGTATAAATACGTCGCAGGTGGATACAGCAGTAGTCTTGTCTTATCCTAATACGTTCGTTCAACGTATCGTTCGCTCCTTACTAGTAAAGCCTTCATCACGAGTCAACGACCAAGTGAAGTGAGCAACCGTGCATCTAAATAGAGCACTTATAACCGCGTGCAAATAGGATAGTAAAGTGTCAGAGCTTAGTGGAATAACGTCAAGTTCGACCTAGTTAATGTGAAGTACCGCGCACCGGAGAATCTACACCGGTGAATGCAGAGCCCTTTCCAGCTGGATTATTGCTTTGGTCCTGTGGATGTTGGAGCGGAGGAGAATCGTCTACACCCACTACTGTGTGGGATCTACCCGTGAGGAACATCACTCGAGCCCGTCTCTTGGAGAGGCTGGCCGGCTTTCACCTATGCTGCACGCATACTGGGATTACAGCTGCTGCTTTCGTCTGCCGATCAAGGGAGTAATATATCGCCTCCCATAGCAGGAGCTTATTGAGTCCCCGTTGATCCAGACTTTGCATTCAAACATTTCCTCCCCCTGCTGGCTTACAACCGGTGGGAACCCCTACTATTATCTCCCGCTACCTTACTAGAGTACCATAGATATAATTCCTACGATTCAGGTTGTATTATTATCTCCTGCGTAATATGAGAATGGACATACGTTATTGATTTGCTTACGCACATTCCTTTGCCTTATAAGCGCATCTTAAGTAAAGTATATTATGTACTATCATTGCTGCTAATAAATACTATTGTTGTGAAGGGCCAGATTAAACCGAATATATATATTTATTTATATATATATATTTAATTGTATTTGTATATTCTCTAATATTCCCTGATATCCCTTGTATATTCCTTGTACAATATGCATTGAATATCCATTCTAGCCTACTGAACATCCCATAATAGTCTCCATTCTACTATTGGTCGAGACCTTGGTGCCAGGCTGCCATACCCCTCAGACCCAGTTCAAACGTACCGCTCGACATGTACGAACAAGTCCTAGTTCCGCGTAGGAATTTGGCTACCGCACCACTAATGGGACTATTTGTTCATAGTGCGTATATATACTGCGCTACTAAAGTAGGACTTTCTTTTCAGTCCAGTTTCTTACCCTCCAATAGAGTCACAGACGTAAAGCCTCCCCGCGATGCCACGTGTGGGAGTAAGGCCAAGTTCGGCCTACCATCGGTATTGAGACATCGTGTATATTAATATTTGAATAGTCATATTTGGCACTATATCGTCGAGTTGGACGTAGTCTATTAAGCTAATAATAGTCTGTTAATATATAGTGCTTCGTGCGGTGAGAATACTACCGTAGTCAGTACCCCATCGTTTCGGGCAGAGAACTGGCTGCTTACCCAGGGTGGTTGACCCTATGTGAAGCTGCACCCGAGGAGCCCCAGAGCCGACGAGCGAGTGGACCTGTATACCGGATTATTCTACCGACGACAGCCCGCCTTCCCAGGCACGGATTATGCTTTGGATACTTTGATTATTCTATGGATAAAGACCCCCGACACTACCGTGTGTTGGAACCCCCCCCCCCTGGAGAGGACGCAAGGTGAGGAGACGCTCTGCAAGACGAGGTCTCTCCACATCTCTCCCCCGTGGACCGGAGAGAGCCGGCCCACAAAGAGTCCACCTGCTTTCATCTGTGGTTCAAGGATCGCCGGCGCATTGAACGGCACTACAGTGGGTTCACCTGGGATACCCTTGGCCGGACGAGGCAGCTGGATTCTACCCCCCCCCCCTCCTACTCCTGTCGGCTTACAAGCGACCGGATTAACCCCCTCTAGTGTATCCAGCCTATAATCATTAAAGTATCATTGCTGTTATTCCTTAACTATTCCAGGTCGTATATTTACCACCTGCGCCTTCAGAGATTGGACATTATCTATTGATATACCGACGAATACTCCTTGCCATAAAAGTGCATACTATTTCAATTCATAAATGTAATTAAGTGATTAAGTGCTTATTCTACACACCATCGCTGTGTAGGAAATAAAGACCTGTTTCTAATTCGTACATTTGTGTTGGATCCGTTTCATCTACGTGAGAGTGTTCATGATAATATATTTATGCCGTGTACTGGGTGGCCGAATATTAAGTACAAAGGTAGTGGTAGTAAGTATCATATCTAGTAATACAGTCAGGGAATTGTACCCCTCAGTTACAATTGGTCCTTCGAGCCGGATGGTAATTAGTGTAATATTAATATAGTGTTATTAATATTGAAATGGCCTATGATGAACACTCCACGAAACGATCCTCCTAACCAACGCCCGCAGCGCGAACGACGGCTCCCTCAGTACTTAGAGGCTTACGCTGTCAGTCAACAACCTAGTCTTCTACTAACAGTAAACGCGGTAAAACTAGAAAGTAAAAGTATGTCTAACCCCAACGCCCAGACTACCCCGACCATAGAGGCCCCTACGGGCTCTAATGTAACTGACTGAAGTTCACGGTGGGGACCAGTGGGAACCAGACATGACTTCACACCCCGCCAGTACTGAAGAAGTAGTCCCCGATGAGTCCCGGGAGGAATACAACGCTACCGAGAGAGAACTCGGCACGGAAGAAGACGGGGAGAGCACCGTGGAGATAGAGCTCCAAGGCTCCGCAAGGAGTACCCCGAGGGAAGGCTCCCCTATACAACCGCCTTCTCCCAGCGAGGCAGAGAGGACCCTACAGCAGGCATTCCTCGTCAGCCTGAAAGCCTCTACTGAACGCGATAGACTCCAGGGTGAACGCGATCGATTGCAGATACAGCAACGGAGCGAAGAAGAGCACATACGCCTGGAAATAAGACGCATTCAGATGGAAGAGAATGTGGCCCGAGACCGAGCAGACAGCCAGCGAGCAGCTGCTGGTGCTCTACGGGACACAGAGCGCGACAGACAGCAAGCGCAACTAATAGAACAGCTGATCAGACGGACAACACCCTCTCCCTCCGCCAGAGGCTCCAGGAACTCGTCTAGACACACCTCCAGGGCGGCATCCCCTAGCCGAGTAAACAACCCTGAACTTGACCAACAGACGAGGTCTATACCCCCCACAGACCACCTCCCCCCACCGGTCCAAGCGAGACCTAGCAACCGGGAAGGAGCAGCATATCATGTGGAGAGGCTAAACCAGAGACTACAAGCACTGGATGACCTAACTGAAGACGAAGAGGAAGAGGAGGAGAACCGCGCCCGAAGACAGCACAGTACTCTACCGGACCAGGAGGTCCGGTACAGCCCAGGCTATACTCCCGCGGAGCTGCGCTACAGACCCCCGACTCTATACACGGGTGAGCACGACGCACGACCCGCACCGAGGAACAGCACCTGGACAAGCGGGCCATGGTACACTGCCGGTACCAGCCCATACCAAGGAGCGGGAGGAGACTCGCCTAGGAGGCCTCTCCCCCAACGCTCGCCGATGTATCCACAGTCAGCGTCATACATTGGCACGCCTATGGTACCCGACTTCACCCAAGAGAACCGGGCCCAGTATACAGAACTCTGCATGTGTCTGGAGACCATGTTGGTGGATGTATTGGATGAACGCCACAAATACGCCATCCTACTGCAGCACTTAAAGGTGCCCCGCGCACATAATATAGCGCTCGCCTACGCGACTTCCACCACCCCATACACAGCAGCGCTGGTAGCATTGGACCAGAGGTATGGGCGCATATGGGATTACGTGATCCAGGAGATCCGACACATCGACCGCTTACCCCTAGCAATAGACAATCGAGCACTGGACGACCTGTCCATCAGAGTGCAGTCCCTGGTAGGGATGTTGGGAGCGCAAAGAGAGAAGGGGAAGTATGAACTTTACGCCAACTCAAATGTGGAAAGGATCCTGGAGAAGCTGCCGCCCGCTCGTCAGGAGCGCTTTAGGCGGCAGAGGGACCACAGAGACCCGAATGGCCCCGAACCGAACCTCCTCGATCTAGCAGACTTCCTGGCGAGAGAAGTCAGCAGCCTACGGCTAGATACATTCGGACGGAGCACCCCTGGCTCCAGAGAAGGAACCAGACGACTAAATGATGGAAGAAGATCGGTGACTGTGATGCACCAATCGGAGTCAGTACCGAGCAGCAGGAGCCACAGTACCCCCTCCAGAACGGAGAAGTGGAAGATAGTGTGCCCCTACTGTGAGAAAGAACACTGGCTAGCGCAATGTGACTCCTTCCCCAAGCTGAACGCGGAGGAAGCAGGTCAATGGATAAAGTCCAACAAGCGCTGTTTTCGCTGTGCGCGCTCACACATGGCAGCCGAATGCCGCTTAAAGAAAAGGTGCACCAAGTGCGATGGAGCCCATCTGGACATACTTCACGACAGTAACAGACGGCGCCCTTCACCTGCACCATCCAGCCGCAAAGCGAGCGTCATGTACATCGATCCCGCCAGCAGCAGTGGAGCCCGAGTACTCCTAAAAGTAGTGCGTGTGACACTAAGCTACCAGAATAAAGTCCTGGACACTTACGCCGTCCTCGATGACGGGTCAGAGAAGACCCTGCTGCTCGCCTCCGCTGCGGCCCAGCTAGGGCTGCGGGGAAGCGAAACCCAAATGACAATTCGGACAATAAGACGAGATTTGAAGACGATAAAGGGCGAGAATGTCTCATTCTCTATCGCAGCAAGCGGCCAGCCTGAGCGACGGTACCAGATTGCAGACGCTTTCACCAGCCAAGAAATAGGACTGTCGCGGTACACATACCCCGTCGCCAAGCTGATGGAGAAATATGCACATCTGCGCAAGTTACCGATCCCGCTCATAGACAATGCTATGCCGACCCTGTTGATAGGCTCCGACCATGCAGACCTCATTGTCCCGATAGACCGGGTTCATACCGGACCCCGAGGCTGTCCTGCAGCAGTCGAGACCCGTTTGGGATGGACTCTCCAAGGCCCGCTCGCCAAATCTCTCAACCGAAGTACAGCCACTAGATGTCTCCACTCCCGAGTCACAGAGGGAGAAACCGCACTCCTGCAACACGTAGAGCGGCTATGGAGCTTGGAACAAATGCCCTTTAAGAATGGAAAGAAAGACATTCGCTCTAAAGATGACATTTACGCCATTCACCTCCTCGAGACAGGGACCAAGAGAGTCCCGGTCAACGGCGTGTTGAGATACGCCACGCCACTCCTGCGGCGAGAAGGAATGCCTACTTTCCACGCCAAGACAGACGCCATAGAACGGTACCTGCTGAACACGGAGCGGTGCTTAGCCAAGAACCCCGCCCAAGAGAGTGTATACCGCGCTGAGATTGAGAAGCTCATCACAGCGGGACACGTCACAAAGATGGACATTAAAGAGGCTGACCAGACCACTGAATCGTGGTACGTGCCCCACCACAAGGTCCATCACAACGGTAAAGACTGCATAGTATTTAACTGCAGCTACCAGATCGGATCCCAAAATCTGAATAAAGAGTTACTGCCCGGTCCCACACTCGGCCCCTCCCTACTCGGCGTTCTACTCCGCTTCCGCCAGGAAAAGGTGGCCATCAGCGGGGACATTAAAGGAATGTTCCTGCAGGTGAGATTAGTAGAGGCGGACAAGCCCCTGTTACGGTTCCTATGGAGAGAGAAGCCAGGAGATGAGCACCCAGCCATCTACCAATGGGAAGTCCTCCCCTTCGGAACGACGTGCAGCCCCTGCTGTGCGACATTTGCACTACAGAAACATGTAGCAGAGGACCCAGCAGCGGACGAAGAGGTCCGACACAGCGTAAAGAACAGCTTCTACGTAGACAACTGTCTACAAAGCCTTTCAACCCAGGAAGAAGCCGAGGCTCTCCTGATTAAACTCCGCGCCTCATTGATCAAAGGCGGCTTTGATCTCAGGCAGTGGGCCAGCAGCGATCCGCAAGTACTGCGCAGCCTCTCCTCCGAGGACAAGGCAGCCAGCAGCGAGACCTGGATGGCTACAATCCCGGGAGAAGCCCAGGAGATGACCCTGGGATTGGTGTGGCGATTCAAAACAGATTCGCTTCACTACAGACACAAGCCCCTGACTACGGAGCAGGGAAGGCCGGCGGCGGCGCCGACCACCAGACGGAGTGTGTACACAACACTCGCCCGACAATATGACCCGCTAGGATGTATTCTACCGTACACCACCAGGGCAAAAATGATTGTACGAGCATTGTGGGACAAGGACCAGGGCTGGGACGACCCCATTCCCGCACACCTTGCATCCACCTGGAGAGAGTGGGAGATGGAGCTCCACTCACTCCCAGGCGTTAATATGCGCCGAAGCTACTTCCCACCCACGGTGAGGCCAGAGACATGTAAAATGGACTTACACGTCTTCAGTGACGCCTCAGAGGTCGCATACGGATCAGTAGCCTACTTGCGGGCCCAAGACCAGGGGGGAGAGATCTACACAGCATTTGTCCTCGCCCGCTCGAGAATAGCCCCACGCAAGCAACAATCTATCCCACGTCTAGAGCTCTGCGCAGCCCTAGCCGGAGCGCACCTAGCCACGCTCATCCAACGTGAGCTCACCATACCGGTGTCTAGAACAATCCTGTGGTCAGATTCCACGACGGTACTCGCCTGGATCAAATCGGACTCATGCAAGTACAAAGTCTTCGTGGGAGTCAGAGTCACCGAGATTCAAGACTTAACCGAAGAGTTAACCGGAGAAACAGAGTGGCGCTACGTTGATACAAAACAGAACCCAGCTGACGTCATCACCCGGGGGATGCCCCTGGATGACCTCACCCGTCGCAATGTCTACAGTGACGGCCCCGCATTCCTAAGACTCCCGGAAGGACAGTGGCCCATGCCTATCCCGAGGGAAGCAAGTCCAGAGGAGGTGGAAATTAAGAAGTCTGTGTTCTATGGATTGAGCACCGTAGCCTCCACCGACCCTAACATAAACGATTGCACGTCCATAGAGAGTGCACAACAAAGAACATTCCTGCGGTACCACCCGGAGTGCAAGTCCCCCGCTGATATGTCAGCGGCTAACTACGAGGAAGCAGAATTGCTTCTACTGCAGCGAGCCCAGAGAGACTCGTTCCCCGATAAATTGGCCTGTCTACAGGGAGGAAAGCCCGTCCCATCCGACAGCAGATTAATTCACCTGGCCCCCGAGAGCGACGCTCACACCCTCATCAGAGTGGGTGGTCGCCTACGCAGAGCCCCCAATCTACCGGATGACATTAAATACCCGATCGTATTGAACAGCCGACACAAGGTCACAGAGCTGATTATAAAGAAATACGATGAGGATGTACATCACGCAGGAGCAGAAAGAGTCTTCGCGGAAATCAGACGTCGTTACTGGATCCTACAAGGAAGAGAGGCGGTACGACGCTTCCAACGAACATGTCTAGACTGCCGCAAGTGGCGCGCGCAGCCCAGCATACCAAGGATGGCTGACCTTCCTCCATGTCGCCTCCGAATCGGTGACAAGCCATTCCACTCAACGGGTATGGACTGCTTTGGCCCGCTGCACATAAAGAAAGGAAGAGGAACCGAGAAGCGGTGGGGTATTGTATTCAAATGCATGACCACCAGAGCGATACACATCGAGCTTCTCCCGACCATGAGCACAGACTCATTCCTTATGGCCTTCCGTAGATTCATATCACGGAAAGGAAGACCGTCTACCCTATTGTCCGATCATGGGACAAACTTTAAAGGCGGCGAAAGAGAGCTGAGAGAGAGCTTCCAAGCTATGGGCCCAGAACTTAAGACCCACCTCGCTCCAGCACAGGTTGATTTCCAATTCAACCCCCCAAACGCACCCCACTTCGGTGGCACTTGGGAACGAGAAGTGCGCTCCATAAAGACAGCCCTGTACGCAGTACTTGGGGCCCAGACTGTGGCGGAAGAAGTCCTAATGACAGTCCTCACGGAGATTGAGGGAGTACTTAACTCGAAGCCCCTCGGATATGTCTCCAGTGATGTGGCGGATATCGACCCAGTTACCCCCAACACACTCCTGATGGGGCGGCTAGATCCCACATTACCCCAGACAATGTACCGGCCTGAAGAAGCGAACGGCCGACGAATGTGGAGGTACAGCCAAGTATTAGCCGACAAGTTTTGGAACAGTTTCCTACTGCACTACCTACCGTCTCTACAGACCCGCCAGAAGTGGGTAAAGGAGAGAGACAATTTGACAGAAGGAACAGTCGTCATGATTATTGATCAATCACTGCCCAGAGCTATGTGGCCGGCCGGCCGCGTAAGCAAAGTGATCACCGGTGCCGACGGCAAGGTCCGAGCAGCTGAAGTGCTCGTCCAGGGTCGCACTTACACCCGTCCCGTGGCAAGGCTCAGAGAACTGCCTCGACTCCCAGACACAATCGATGATGACCATGACCCTACAACCCTATGACTTTGTGAAGTTGACTGACCCCTACAGCAAACCCTTATGTGTAAATAGACAACGCGATTAATCTGTCTCCGTTTAACTGATTAGGTCTGGGACCTATTCAGGGGGTGGCTGTTGTGAAGGGCCAGATTAAACCGAATATATATATTTATTTATATATATATATTTAATTGTATTTGTATATTCTCTAATATTCCCTGATATCCCTTGTATATTCCTTGTACAATATGCATTGAATATCCATTCTAGCCTACTGAACATCCCATAATAGTCTCCATTCTACTATTGGTCGAGACCTTGGTGCCAGGCTGCCATACCCCTCAGACCCAGTTCAAACGTACCGCTCGACATGTACGAACAAGTCCTAGTTCCGCGTAGGAATTTGGCTACCGCACCACTAATGGGACTATTTGTTCATAGTGCGTATATATACTGCGCTACTAAAGTAGGACTTTCTTTTCAGTCCAGTTTCTTACCCTCCAATAGAGTCACAGACGTAAAGCCTCCCCGCGATGCCACGTGTGGGAGTAAGGCCAAGTTCGGCCTACCATCGGTATTGAGACATCGTGTATATTAATATTTGAATAGTCATATTTGGCACTATATCGTCGAGTTGGACGTAGTCTATTAAGCTAATAATAGTCTGTTAATATATAGTGCTTCGTGCGGTGAGAATACTACCGTAGTCAGTACCCCATCGTTTCGGGCAGAGAACTGGCTGCTTACCCAGGGTGGTTGACCCTATGTGAAGCTGCACCCGAGGAGCCCCAGAGCCGACGAGCGAGTGGACCTGTATACCGGATTATTCTACCGACGACAGCCCGCCTTCCCAGGCACGGATTATGCTTTGGATACTTTGATTATTCTATGGATAAAGACCCCCGACACTACCGTGTGTTGGAACCCCCCCCCCTGGAGAGGACGCAAGGTGAGGAGACGCTCTGCAAGACGAGGTCTCTCCACATCTCTCCCCCGTGGACCGGAGAGAGCCGGCCCACAAAGAGTCCACATGCTTTCATCTGTGGTCCAAGGATCGCCGGCGCATTGAACGGCACTACAGTGGGTTCACCTGGGATACCCTTGGCCGGACGAGGCAGCTGGATTCTACCCCCCCCCCCCTCCTACTCCTGTCGGCTTACAAGCGACCGGATTAACCCCCTCTAGTGTATCCAGCCTATAATCATTAAAGTATCATTGCTGTTATTCCTTAACTATTCCAGGTCGTATATTTACCACCTGCGCCTTCAGAGATTGGACATTATCTATTGATATACCGACGAATACTCCTTGCCATAAAAGTGCATACTATTTCAATTCATAAATGTAATTAAGTGATTAAGTGCTTATTCTACACACCATCGCTGTGTAGGAAATAAAGACCTGTTTCTAATTCGTACATTTGTGTTGGATCCGTTTCATCTACGTGAGAGTGTTCATGATAATATATTTATGCCGTGTACTGGGTGGCCGAATATTAAGTACAAAGGTAGTGGTAGTAAGTATCATATCTAGTAATACAGTCAGGGAATTGTACCCCTCAGTTACAACTATAATATTTATTTATAATATATAATAAAAACCCAGTTTTGTGTGGAACCGAGTCATTGTGGGAAGTGTTCATCATAAGATACCTGTGTACTGTATGGCCAGTAGTAATGTACATAAGACAGTAGTGGTTTAATGATACCATACTTATTAATACAGTCAGGGAATTGTACCCCTCAGTTAAAATTGGTCCTTCGAGCCCCGGATAGTAATTAGCGTAATATTAATATAATATTAATATTAACATGGCCGATGATGAACACTCCACAAACGGTTCTCCTAAACTAGATCGCCCGCAGCGCAGACAGCAGCCACCTCCTTATCTAGAGGCATACGTTGTCAGTCCAATACCTAGCTTTAAAAGGAAGTTAAATGCGGATAAAATAACTAAAGCGGATAGTAAAAGTATGTCAAACCCTACCGAACAGGCGACCCCGCCAGTAGAGACCCTAGTGGGTTCTAACGTAACTGTCCAAGCTCACGGAGGGGACCAGGAGGGACCTGACATGACTTTACCCCCCGCCGACACCGACGAGGTAGTCCCCGGAGAGCTCCAGGATAAAGAAAGCCCTCCAGAGATGGAACCCGACCCACCACAAGAAGAGACGCGCACCCAGGAGATGGATCTCCTCGGTACGCGACAGGAGAACGGATCTCCAACGAGCACTGCCAGAAGCCGATCACCTCCGCCTGTGTCTTCCCCCAGCGAAGCGGACAAGATGCTGGCGCAGGCACTCATCGCCACCCTGGCAGCCTCCACCGAATGCGATCGACTTCAAGCGCAACAGACGAGCGAGCGCGAACAAGCTGCAGACCAACGAGAGCGCCTTCACGCGCAACTCCAAGCGCAAGCCCTCCGTGAACGCGAACATTCTGCAACCGAGCGAGAGCGCTTCCAGGCGCAACAAAGGAGTGAAGACGACCGCATAAGACTGGAGACCAGACGCCTTCAGATGGAAGAGAACATTGAAAGAAACCGTGCCGATGCACAGCACGCCGCCGCCAACGCACAGCGCGACGCCGCAAATGCACAGCTCCACGCCGCCCATGCCAGCGTCAATGCACAGCGCGACGCCGCCAATGCACAGCGCGACGTCGCCCATGCCAGCGCCAATGCACAGCGCGACGCCGCCAATGCCCACCGCGAAGCAGAGCACGACGCCGCCCATGCCCAGCGCGAAGCAGAGCACGACCGGCAGCAGGCGAAGATGGTAGAACAATTGATGGCCATGGCGACACCCCCCGCTCCGCACGGAGCTCCCGGAGATCGTCACTACAAGGGTCTAGGACACATTCCCCTACCCGACCAAGCGACCCGGGACCCCGCCAACAGGAGGATCCTGTCCACGGCTCCGAACCCCCTCCCCGGCCGGTCCATACGAGACCCAGCAACCGGGAAGAACCGGACCACGCCGAGAGACTGAACAGAAGACTCCAGCACCTGGCGGAGGAGGAGGAGGAGGAAGAGGAGGAATGTCAAGCCGACCAGCAGCAGCGTACTCTGGACCAGGAGGCCCAGTACAGCCCCGACCAGCAGCAACGTACTCTGGACCAGGAGGCCCAGTACAGCCCAGACGTCAGCCTCGAGGCACTGCGCTACAAACCCCCGACTCAACTCACGGGTGAGTTTGACGCACCGTCAGCACCGAGGAACAGCACCTGGGTACCAGACCTTCGGTACCCACCAAGTACCAGCCCAAGACGACACGCACGGGGAGACTCGCCCAGGAGGCCTCTCCCCCAACGCTCACCGATGTGCCAGCCATCCATGGCATCATACCTTGGCACACCGACGTTCCCGGACTTCACACACGAGAACAGAGCACAGTACACAGAGCTACGAATGTGCTTAGAGACAATGATGTCCGATGTACCGGATGAAACGTACAAGTATGCTATCCTACTCAAGCACCTGAAGGTGCCCAGAGCGCACAATATAGCGCTGGCATATTCCAACTCTACTACCCCATACACCGCGGCTCTAGTAGCCCTCGACCAACGTTATGGACGCATATGGGACTACGTGATACAGGAGATAAGAGACATTGACCGTCTCCCCCCAGCCAGAGACAACAGAGCATTGGATGACCTCTCTATCAAGGTACAGTCCCTGGTAGGGATGCTGGGGTCCCAAAAGGAAAAAGGGATACACGAACTGTACGCTAACTCTAATGTAGAGAGAATATTAGAGAAGCTCCCTCCCGCCCGACAAGAGTGTTTTCGGCGGCAGAGAGACCACCGTGACCCCAACGGCCCAGAGGCATCCCTCCTAGACCTGTCTGAGTTCCTCGCCAGGGAGGTCAGCAGCTTACGACTGGACACGTTCGTATGGAGTGAACCAAGCCCAAGACCAGGACCTCAGGGATTAAATGATAACCGCCGGTCGGTGACCGTTATGCACCAAGCCGAATCAGTACCGCAGCACAAGAACCACGACACCCCCTCGACGAAAGAGGAGTGGAAGATCGAATGCCAGTACCGTGAAGGGGAACATCGGCTGTATCAATGCGACGATTTCAAGAAGCTGACCACGGATGAGGTGAGTCAGTGGATCAAGGACCACCGCCGCTGCTTCCGCTGCGCGCGCAGCCACTTGGCAGCTGAGTGCCGCTTGAAGAAGAAGTGCGGCAGGTGCGGCGGCGCCCACTTGGAGGTCCTGCATGACATCAACAGGCGTCAGCCAGGACAACAGAGTGGGCCCGTCGCGGTAATGTACCATGCCGAGGCGGTGGCACCAGTACCAAAGATCCACCAGACCGCTCCCTGGTGTCCCGACTGCTACAGCAGACACTGGGAGACACGGTGCTACTCGGACGACCGCGAGTCGGCACCACCCCAGACGATCCAAAGCAACCGACCAACAGGAGTGCTCCACATTGACCAGCATAGCGGAACCCCCCGAGTGCTCATCAAAGTGGTCAGAGTGCTCCTGAGCTACGAGGACAAGGTCCTGGACACTTACGCCGTCCTGGACGATGGGTCTGAAAAGACTCTCCTCCTCGCTTCCGCCGCAGCCCAGTTGGGCCTGCGGGGTGCCAAAGGTACCATGACCATACGCACCATCAGAAGGGACCAGAAGACCATAAAAGGTGAAAAGGTCTCCTTCAAGATAGCAGCGGTGGACCAGCCCGAGAAGCAGTATAGTATAACCAACGTCTTCACCAGCCACGACATAGGCCTGTCCCAGTACACCTACCCCATCCCACAGCTGATGGCGAAGTATGTGCACCTACGTCAACTACCTATACCGCTTATCGACGGCGCCACACCGACCCTGCTCATCGGCTCCGACCACGCGGACCTCATTCTCCCAATTGAGGCGGCCCACATCGGACCCAAAGGATGCCCAGTCGCGGTTCAGACCCGACTGGGGTGGACGCTCCAGGGCCCCCTCTACGGACTTGACAGTCAACCCACGTCTACACGCTGCCTACACACAAAGGCGAGCGACACCGGCCACTCCCTCGTACAGCCCGTTGAGAGGCTATTGACATTAAGCAAGAGGCCTGTGAGAGAACAGTGGGCACAAGAGGGAGTTCGGAACTCCACCCCCCTCAGCTGCGCTTCAGACGTAGCTGACCTCGAACCTAGCACCCCAAGCGACTCCTTGACGGGGCGGCCAGAACCGGCCCCTCCTCAGACGGGGTACAGAGCAAACAAGAGAAACAGACGGAGGAGGAGGAGGCACAGCCAAGCACAGATCAAAGCAGTCTCAGGCCCGCTTCCTCCTAAGCCCCCCTTCATCCCGTCCAGTCGTCATGATCATAGACCAGTCACTACCCCGAGCTGCGTGGCCGGCCGGCCGCGTAAGCAAAGTGATCACTTGTGCCGACGGAAAGGTCAGAGCGGCAGAAGTGCTCGTCCAAGGGCGGACATACAACCGACCCGTGGCGAGGCTGATAGAGTTGCCAAGGCTCCCCGACTCGCTTAATGACGACCATGACCCACTGACTTTGTGAACTGCCCTACCCTCACAACGGACATTGAGTAGTGGACAGTGCGGTTAATCTGTCTCTGCTTATCTAATTAGGTGGGACTAATTAGGAGGCGGCTGTTACAAAGGGTCAGATTAAACCGAATATATATATTTATTGCTTGAGATCCCATGTATACTATTTGTATATCGTCTGATATCCCTTGTGTATTCTTTGTACATATACACGGAATATCCCTTTAACCTAGTACAGACCATAATATTTCGTTCTCCTATTGGACAGCGGTCTCTTAGGCGCCATTGCCATACCCCCAGAGTCTAGTTCAAAGTCACCGCTAAGACATGTCTGTACATGCCCGGCTTTGCCCAGGAATACGAGACAGAAATAAGGTTGGCACTAGATTATTCACCGTACGTATAAATACGTCGCAGGTGGATACAGCAGTAGTCTTGTCTTATCCTAATACGTTCGTTCAACGTATCGTTCGCTCCTTACTAGTAAAGCCTTCATCACGAGTCAACGACCAAGTGAAGTGAGCAACCGTGCATCTAAATAGAGCACTTATAACCGCGTGCGAATAGGATAGTAAAGTGTCAGAGCTTAGTGGAATAACGTCAAGTTCGACCTAGTTAATGTGAAGTACCGCGCACCGGAGAATCTACACCGGTGAATGCAGAGCCCTTTCCAGCTGGATTATTGCTTTGGTCCTGTGGATGTTGGAGCGGAGGAGAATCGTCTACACCCACTACTGTGTGGGATCTACCCGTGAGGAACATCACTCGAGCCCGTCTCTTGGAGAGGCTGGCCGGCTTTCACCTATGCTGCACGCATACTGGGATTACAGCTGCTGCTTTCGTCTGCCGATCAAGGGAGTAATATATCGCCTCCCATAGCAGGAGCTTATTGAGTCCCCGTTGATCCAGACTTTGCATTCGAACATTTCCTCCCCCTGCTGGCTTACAACCGGTGGGAACCCCTACTATTATCTCCCGCTACCTTACTAGAGTACCATAGATATAATTCCTACGATTCAGGTTGTATTATTATCTCCTGCGTAATATGAGAATGGACATACGTTATTGATTTGCTTACGCACATTCCTTTGCCTTATAAGCGCATCTTAAGTAAAGTATATTATGTACTATCATTGCTGCTAATAAATACTCTTAAACCCAGTTTTGTGTGGAACCGAGTCATTGTGGGAAGTGTTCATCATAAGATACCTGTGTACTGTATGGCCAGTAGTAATGTACATAAGACAGTAGTGGTTTAATGATACCATACTTATTAATACAGTCAGGGAATTGTACCCCTCAGTTACAGTAGGAGTCGCTGTTTACAATGACCCAGACCCACCCCGCCAGCTTCTCCCACCCTCTAATACTGCCAATTGTATTAGTGTGAACGGCCAGCCAAGCTGGTGACAACCCCGGAGCTGTGAGCTGGATTCGAACAGGCGAATCTAGCCGCTCCGGGGTTTGGTGACGAACGCAATCTCCGCTACGCCACCTGACCGCCTATTAACACTATTATATTAATATTAATTGATTGTATACCATATCCCTCCCTAGGCCACGAAAGGTCACTTGCAGACAGGCCTGTTTTGACCTGTCAATAACAAGGTATAATGTAATTTGTAAAGGGATGTCATCATGTATTGACATGATGACTGAATTTCGGTGTCAAACTGATAAAAGATTTGCTTTTGGGATAAGGAGCAGAGTCTCCACGCTGATTGGATTAATGATAATTTACGTCGTGAATCAGATGTCCAATAGGCCACCGGATAAGAGACCCAGAGGGTCATTGATTGGTTAAGATCAGATTTGTATGATAAGAATAACCCTCCTTTTCTGTTTGTTATAAAAGCTGATGTTTTGTGTGTTTAAGTCAGTCTCTCCTCCAGAAGAACGCTGGAGGTAGTCAGCTAAGAAACAGATAGTTATCTCTGTTGGACGTAGCTGCAGCAGGCAGAGCTAAATAATAAATTGTCCCTGATTAGCAGAGACGCAGAGAGACTCAGTTATCGTGTAAATTGTAGGTAACTTTAAATAAAGCTTTCTTCAAAATACACTTCAAGGTAAGACTCTTGTTTCTATATTATTGTGACTTCCGATTATTCTCACTGTAAATGGGCTAAAAACTGTGATTTACATAATTGTGTAAAGTGAAATTGCATAATTGTCACGACAGGACGTTCGGCAGATGGACTGAAGATGAAAGTTGTTGCGTGTTAGAACCTTCAGTCAGGCTATAGCTATGTCGGCTAGTAGCAATTAGCTAAAGGCAGGGAGTCGGGACAGCTAACTAGCGTTAGCTACGTTATCTAGTGCTAACGTGTAGCAAATAAACTAGGACTCCCAAGTTCATCCCAACGGGGGGACAATATCATGGATGCGACTGGTGAATTTTTTCATCTCCACGGTAGGAAAATGCGGTGACGTCGTCTGCTTCCAACTTTGCCATTGATTCTGCGTTAGGGTGAGTTTTTCATGCAATCTATTCTGTTCCCGCTGTGGTCTCTGTCTCTCTGTCTCTCTCTCTCTCTCTCTCTCTCTCTCTCTCTCTCTCTCTCTCTCTCTCTCTCTCTCTCTCTCTCTCTCCATCTCTCTCTCTCTCTCTCTCTCTCTCTCTCTCTCTCTCTCTCTCTCTCTCTCTCTCTCTCTCTCTCTCTCTCTGTTGTGCTGCACTCGCTGTGGTGTCCTCTCTCTCTCTCTCTCTCTCTCTCTCTCTCTCTCTCTCTCTCTCTCTCTCTCTCTCTCGGTGCATGCTGGGAATGAGATTGGAGAGGTTGGAGAGGTTGGAGGTTGGAGGTGTAGTGAGTTTTTTTTCTATCTTTATCTGTCTATTTTGGTATTTTGTTTATGGGATATTGTTTTATAAGGGTAGCGTTGGTTTGCTGTGTGTTTTGGTGTGTATAGGGTTAAGTGGGAGTGTATTGTTTGTTTGGCAGTCGCGTCGGCCAGGCTCGTTTGCTGGCTGACGTCAGACGCCAGTATGGAGTTTGCCAAAATGAGCAGGAAGCATGGTATAAAGATGAATGCTTCTAATGTGTCCGTAGAGGATTGCAGCTTGGCAATAGGTAAAGTCGTTGGACATAAAAGTGTGAAATCAGCCGCGAAGATGAGCGGTAGTGTTGTCATTTTTCTAGATTGCCTTGAGAAGGTGCATTCGGTTGTTGAATCGGGGATCAATATCGAGGATGTGTTTATTACAGTGGAGCATCTATCCACACCAGGCAGAAGGGTTAATATAAATAACATCCCGCCATTCATAAGTGACGAAGTACTGATAACTCAACTTGCAAGGTATGGGAGGATAATTTCCCCGATAAGAAAACTGTCATCTGGATGCAAATCTCCGTTGTTAAAACATGTTGTGTCACATAGACGCCAGGTTTTAATGATTCTCGAGAACAACAGAGAGGAGATTGATTTGGTTTTGAAATTAAGAGTCGATGATTTTGATTACGTTGTTTTTGTGAACTCTGGAAGCTCAAGGTGTTTCCGTTGCGGGGAAGAGGGTCATTTAATTCGAGATTGTGTGAGGGAAGAGGGGAGAGGCGCACGGTCTCAGTCTGCGCGCAGTGCAGCGGGGACGGTGATCCCAGTCACGGATGCGCATAGCGCAACGGGGACGGTGATCTCAGTCGAAGCTGCGCGTAGTGCAGGTGTAGAGAGTGAGGGGAGAGGGGCAAGGCGAACTCCGTCTCAGCCCCAAGACGAGCGCGGGGCTGGGCTCAGCGCAAGTAGTGGTACAGAGGAGGGCAGAGTGTTGCAGCGCAAAGCAGCGAGCGGTGACGACAACAGAGTCCCGCTGCAGACCGCCAGCAATGTAAATAGTGTCCTTGTGCAGACCGTCAGTAGCACAGCGGATGGCAGAGTGTTGCAGCGCAAAGCAGCGAGCGGTGACGACAACAGAGTCCCGCTGCAGACCGCCAGCAATGTAAATAGTGTCCTTGTGCAGCCCGTCAGTAGCACAGCGGATGGTATCCAGCTGCAGGGTCACAGAACCGGTGTAGCAGGTACGAAGCAACCTGTTGATGTAATGAGGACAGTTGCTGGGGATGGAAATGAGGGGGGGGGGGGGGGGGGGGTCGTGGCAGGAAGGATTACGGAGGTGGAGGGTGGATCTGTTGAGACACAAGGGACTGGAGAAGGGGATGAGGATGAGGGGGGGGGGGGGGGTCGTGGCGGGAAGGGTTACAGATGTGGGAGTGTACCTGGGGTAGCTGCAGATGTTGAGGGGGTCGGGGTGGAGGAAGTAGAGGATATTGACATGGGGGAGGGGGACGGCGGGGTGGGGGTTGCTAGGCAGAAGGAGAAGGTTGAGGTGTTTGGGGTGTCGAGCTCTCAAGCTAAGAAGGCAGATGTGCCGGAGGAACTTAGCAGTACGCAGAGTACGCAGGGGCGTTTATGGGCAGACTTTGTGGAAAGTGATGATGAATATGTGGAAGATGGTTATTCCTATTCAATGGAGGCAATGAAACTGTTTTTAAAGTTGACAAAGAACAGGAAGAGTGTGGAGGTGAAAGATTTTTTTCCAGATAAAATTTTGTTTGTTGCAGCAGCAAAGGAACATATGAGGTTTAAAGGAGAAGGTCGTTTTGTTGACACAGATATATACAGGATGAGGAAGATTGTACAGAAGGTAATACAGGGCCCCAGTGTGGAGGGGGCTGGAGTGGAATAGGTGTAGTTTTTGTTTTGTTTTATTTTTATTTTTATTTCTGAAATGAGAGTTTTTTTATTGACGGGACTGGGTGTGTTGTCACTTAGGACTGGACGTTTCATGGTGTCCTGATGCTGAGGCCTGGAGGCTGAGACTTTGGTTGATCATCTCATGTACTCGTATGCATTTGTGGAACTGTGTGAACATTTTACTGGCTCAGCCTCGGAGGGTGATGGAAGATGGGAAGTCACTGGGGGCTGCCAGTCTCCGCACGGGGGTGTGGGAGGTGAGGTTGGAGCGGCATCTGGACCGGGAAGGAAAAGGCGGCCTCGGACGGGGAGGCGAGGGTTACAAAATGTCTACTGAGGATGTCGGTCCAGAGGGCATCTTGGTCCCCCTGCTCTGGTTTCGGCCCCTGACATCATTGAGGCCATATGATATAAGACGGGTGGATGGTAGGACGACTTCAAAATTGAAATGGAGCTTACGTGATAAGGATGAAGGAGGAGGGTCGGCTGCTCGAAGCGGCCCATTTTATCCACGAGATGGGTGGTGACTGGAGTCTGTCAGACACGCACAAAGGCTGTTGTGTTGTACCAAAAGGGGAAAGGTGAAGACAGAGACGCTACAGTGCCTCTCCGGTGTATCTCTCGTTGATACACCCAGACTTTTGGATCGTGTAGAGTTTTTTTCCCCCCCTCCATATGGGGGAAAAGTTCTAAGTGACAATTTGGTTCAGTTTAAGCA